>NC_037670.1:51732951-51787951 GCF_003255815.1 Theropithecus gelada | reverse complement strand
GGGTCCACACGAGGTGGGCTTGTGCCTGGCCACGAGGCCCGGGAGCGGTGTGCTCCTGCCTTCTTGCAGGAGGTCACACAGGGCAGAGGATGCAGCGGCCGGGTGTCCAGGACAGTGAGGCTACCCTGGGTTGGAAGGATCACACAGGGGGGGTTCCGGGGGAGCCCATGGCAGGGGGCTGGGAGGAGGCTGCGGCTGGGGCAGGGGCTGGACTGCTCGGGCTGTGGTCCAGGCCTTGGTGAGGGCAGCGGTTGCAAAGCTTGGTCCCCTCCATCCCCCAGCACCCCCACTGCCACCCCGACAGCCTCCAGGTGGTCCCAGCCTCAGGACCTGAAGACAAGGCCAGGGCTGGGGTGGAGGGAGGAGCTGCCTGGAAAGCTGTTTGCTCAGCCGGGGTTTAATCTCCAAAACAGGAAGGCCGTATTGACAGAAGCAGCAGCCGGAACTGCTGCGGGCTGCCAGGTTACAGTCCCTGGTCCCTCCTCCTGTCCCCACACCGGGGGACTCCCCCAAGGACCCTGCCCTCAAATACAGCTGCTCCCATCACCTCCCACAGCCCCCCAGGCTGTACCTTGGGGAGACAGTACCCCGCTTGCTCTGCAAGCTGCAGGGAGGACTGGTGCCAGAGTGGGGCAGGAGGCTGGAGGGGGCTCCAGGGTCACAGGCCCGGCCGGGTATGACTCTTGGCCTCATTTTGCAAATGAGGAAGCTGAGCCCAGAGAGGGAAGTGAGCTGGTTCGGGTCCCACAGGGTGGGGTAAGGGTGGTCTGCCCGGGCGCCCCCACCCCAGGTCTCTAACACTCTTGGGAGTGGCTCTGTCCAGTCACCACTGTCCAACCTGCACAGCATGCCCCGTGCCTGGCCTCCCTGTCCCTGGGGTACCCGGGAGGGCGGACCCAGCTGGGGGCTCAGCAGGGCTTAGCAGGGCTGTGGTGCCGTGAACCCTCTGATAGTGGGTGGACATTATACATCCACCCGCTGCCAGAGGAAGCTGCAGAGACAGGCAGGGTAGTATGCCAGGCAGTCCCGGCAACCTCTGAGGTCATTCTGGGCGGCCACTTTACCCAACAGCAACGTCAGGCCCCTTAAGAGCCTGGCGGTCCCTTATCTTCTCCCTGGTGGCTGACTCAGTAGGACTGGGGATCTCCAGGCAGGGCTGAGATCACCCCCAGGTCACCCGGGGCAGCCCACGAACCTCTCTGGACCTTGGCCTTCCTGGATCTCAGTTCCATGCCCACTGCTTGTCCTGAGCTGGAGCTGGGTAGGAGCTGGCTCTGAGGGCTGCCCCTAAATCCTAGAGATGGGGCCCAGCTTTGCCACCCTCCCTTGGCGCCCCACTGCCCATTTAGGAGGGCTGGCTCTGTCCCTGGTGTTCTTGGGCCACCCCCTGGCCCACTCTGTCTGCTAAACCCCCTAGGTCCTGCCAGGCCCAGGCTTCCCACACTCCAGCCGCCCCTCTGGGTCTGCCTGGAGTGCTCAGCGTCTCCACCCCTGTGGGAAGTCTCCTTGCTTCTCCCTCCTCCACTGCACATGTTGCCTGTTCCTGGGTTCCCTCCAGCCCTCAGCACAGCCCGACACCCACAAGGTACTCAGCCCAGATGCCGACGGAATGGAGCTGAGCTTCCTGAACTTGGCCCTTGCTAGAAGAGTTGAAAGAAGGGACCTTGAAGAGCGTCTAAGTCCAAGTCCCATTTCACAGACGGGAAGATGTAGGCCCCGGGCCCACATGGCCAGCAGCAGATGTCTCCAGCCACCCTTGAAAGTGAACCCCTCAGGCTCACCCCTCCAGGGGCCTCCCATATGCCAGGAAGTCCCAAAGTTCTGAGGGGCTGAGGCTCCAAGACTTCCCCTGGGCAAGGTCTTTGGTGGTGCCAGGGGGTGAAGGTGGACCTTCAGGCATGGTGGTTTTCTGGCCAGGCCTGCTTCTCCCTGCGACCTCTCGGAAAGCCCTGCCCGGCTGGGAGACTGAGCAAAAGCTGGACATGCCCAGGCCAAGGAATGGGCAGCTGGCTGGCCTGCCTCAGCGGGGTGGGGCCTGGGGACCAGTCCAGGCCTGCCCCCCAACAACCTGGCCCATGGTGTCTCTCTGGCTGGAGAGTCCCCTGTCCTGGCTGCGTCTCCAGCCTCAGGTGGGGTCCTAGCTGTTTCTTTCTGGTCTCAGCTGCGCCCCCCACCCCAGCCTCCACCCCACCCCCTGCAAACCAGCAGTCACTTGAGCCCTCCTTGAGGCTCTGAGGCCCCCCACCCAGGGCAGATCTTCAGGCCTGGGGCATCCTTAGAGGCTGGGCTGTGCCCAGTGGTGGCCGCCCCTCCCTCGTGTCTCATCCCCACCTGCCATGACCGTCACTCTATCTCAGCGACCCAGTTTTCCTCCTTGTCTCTGTTGGTGGGGCGGGTGGCCCTAGGGGGACAGTGTCCCCCTTTGTGGCCCGGCGACCGATGGATCAGGTGTCCCTGGTGGGGCCGGCAGGCGCGTCTGCTGGCTCGGGCCAGGGGCCACGGCTTTCAGGTCTTCAATAGCTCAAGATTAGGTTCCGTCCCTGGGGGCCCCTGTTGTGTGGCTATTGTGATGGCCTGGGAACCCAGCCTCCAGGCCAGAGAGGAATGTGTCTCCCTGCCCATGGGAGCCCTGGCCTCCTCTGGGCCGTTTGGGCACCCTGCAAGGCATGTAGAAGTGTGCACATACAGCCACAGCCAGTACAGAAGAGGCACTGCTTCTTTACAACCCGATGAGCAGAGCACGGGCTGGATCTCAGGTGTGCGCTGCTGATCAGTGCACGACCTGCACGGGTGTGCACTGGTGGCCCTGGCACCGCCCCGGCCCCTCCCACCTTTCTCGAGAGTTTCTTCAGCTTCACGGCTCCCCTCGGCTGCATCCTCCCATAGGCCCCCACTCAGATTGCAGCGCTGGTCCTCGGCCGCTGGCTGGCGGCTGACAAAACCACAGGCCAATCCCCGCTGGCAGGATGGGGACAGGCTGACAATTTCATGTCCTAACTGCAGGGCCTTGCATTTCCTCCTCTGGAGACTCAGGTGTGGAATGAGTGGGGCTGTCGGTGCAACCTGGGCGAGATTCCTCTCGGCCTCCCTGGGTCTGATCAAGGTCACCGACCCCCAGCTGTAGCCCCCAAGACTGGCTCCTGATGGCTTTTGTGCCCTGCTCAGCAAAAGCTCAGCTGCGATCCTCTTGGTGGCCCAGACAGAGGTGACCACATAGTGTATCGTCTTTGGAGGGTGGGAGGGAGCTCTGTTCATAATTATTCCTGGGGCATTCTGGGGCTATTGCAGGAAACGGAATATGTCACTGACGGAGACGCAGATCCCCTAGCAGGATGCATGCCGGCCGGCACACGACTCGGAGCGCGAGAGGGGCCTGTGATCGTGTGGTGCTTACGTGCTTCACGCGTGTGTGCGGAAGCACGGGTGAGCCCGTGGGGAGCATGGCGCACTGCCACTGTGCACACGTGGGCCGGCCATGTGTGGGGACACGTGTGTCCCTGTGTGCACACACCCAGAGCCCGTCCCGGCAGCCCGGAGACGGCTCCTTCCCCTTGTACAGCTGGAGACTCCGGAAGGAGGAGGCGGGTCGGGCTGGCCTCCTGCCTGATGAGGGTAAGACGAACAGGCCAAGGTGGGAGGCCAAGGCCAGGTCTCGCTCAGGCTGGGGCGTGGCCCTAACACATGTTTCCTGCCCAGCGTAGTGGCGGCAACCTTGGACAGGAGGTTGGACCCCATCAGGAAGGTTTTGCTTCAAGATATGGGGCTTCCGAGGCTGGGTCAGCTCCCCCAGCGTTTGCATTCATCCTAACATGTGACTGCCTCTTCCTCCAGGCAGCCTTCCGTGACTTCTGCTGTCGCCCCAGTGGCCTCTGTCTCCAGAGCAGGTGGAGCAAGGAGGCTATCTGCTTGCTCCCTGGACCCAGCGGACATATTCCCAGAGACAGGTAGGATCTGCTTAGGGGCACACAGCCAGCTCTGGCAGAATGGGGCCAGACCCCAAGGAGTGCCCCTCCTAGGTCAGGGCACTTGTGACTATGGCTGCCCTGAAATCCTCTTGGGGCTTCTTGCTGGGGGGCCACTCTGGGCCCCACTGAACTTTGCTTTAGGAGCATAGGGCCTTTGGGCTGGGTGTGTCCTCCAAGGGCCAGGCCTGGTGACTCCTCCAGGCATGGGGCAGAGGCTGGGGGCTGAGAGGCAGCTGCTGCTGAGGCCTTCAGTAGAGGGAGGCCAGCATCAGGCAGATGAATGGGCCATTCAGGCAGGAGAATCTTCAGGGTCACCTTGGCCAGCCCCGAGCAGCCACCGAACCCTCCCCTTCCTGCAGCTGGAAATATCATTGTGATGTGGGATGCTGGAGATGGGACAGGAGCCACACAGACCTAGCTTTGCCCTCTGGAACTCACAGCATCCCGGCAGCCGGCAGAGAGAGAGAGAGGGCCGGCAAACAACTCCACGAGGGGGTCCCGCGATAACATGTGAGAAGTGGGTGGAGAATGCCTGGCAAGCCTGGGTAGCCAAGGAGGGCCGGACAAGCAGGTGCATGGGCTCAGACATGGAGGGTGCCTGGGGACATCATCCTGGGGCAGGAAACGGCAGGTGCAAAAGCCCTGGGGCCGGATGAGGTGCTGGCTCCCTCACTCCCTTGCTCAGGGAACATCTGAGCAGCACCCCCCAGAAGCAAGGGCTGTGCTCGTGTGCATGGGCCAAGCTCCAGAGAGAACTCGGGAGGCTCCCAGGTCTGAGGGGGATGGGGGCCAGGGCTGGGCGGTGCAGAGGATGAGGGGATGACCTTCCTCCCAGAGACAGAATACCAGGGGAGAGAAAAAGGCCTCCGGCATCCCTGTCCAGTGCATGGAATTGTGGGGGCTTGGAGGCATCCTGTGGCCGGGCTGCAGGAGTTCCCAGCCAGACCTGGTCCCCTGGGGAACGGGGTCTGGGAGGCCTGGTTTGCTGTGAGCCCACCTCCACAACCCACCTGGCCAATGAGCAGAAGCCTGAGCTGGGGTTCAGGGACCCATCCGTGGAGTCGCCCCTGGGGGAGGGCTTCCCACGTGGCACCCCACTGGGCCCCTCTCCCAAGCCCTCACCCCTCCCTCCCAGGCTCTGGAAACCTCTTGCTGTCCCCCCAAGTTAGTGTCCAGGACTGCTTTCACAAATGGCCACAGACTTGGCTGGAAACAAAATAAATTCATTGTCTCAGTCTGGGAGGTCAGAAGTTGAGATCAAGGTGCCCGCAGGGCTGGTTTCCCCCAAAGCCAGGAAGGGTCTGCTCTGTCTGCTCTATCACACCGTGGTGTCTGGCGGCTGCCCGCCAGACTTGGGCAGCTTAGGGAGGCCTCCCCGCATCTCTGCCTCCATCTTCACGCAGCCTTTTCTCTGAGCCTGTGTGCCGTCTCATCTCAAGATCTTTAACTTAATTACTTCTGCAAAGAACCCTTCTCCAGGCCGGGTGCGGTGGCTCATGCTTGTAATCTCAGCACTTTGGGTAGCTGAGGCGGGTGGATCACTTGAGGTCAGGAGTTCGAGACCAGCCTGGCCAACATGGTGAAACCCCGACTCTCCTAAAAATACAAAAATTAGCTGGGCGTGGTGCTGCATGCCTGTAATCCCAGCTACTTGGGAGGCTGAGGCAGGAGAATTGTTTGAACCCAGGAGGCGGAGGTTGCAGTGAGCTGAGATTGAGCCACTGCACTCCAACCTGGGCGACAAGAGTGAGACTCCGTCTCAAAAAAGAAAAACAACAAAGCGCTTCTCCAAACAATGTCCCCTTCATGGGTTCTGGAGGTTAGAACTTAGACACATCTTTTTTGGGGGCCTTTATTCAACCCACAACACCCCCAAATACCAGGAATCTGGAAAATTGGGTCTTCTTTCACTGCTAAGCCAGTTCCCCTGCACTTCATCCATGTGGGCTTGGGGGCCATGGCACCCCCCCTTGGCATGTGTAAGTTAGGGGACAGAGAGGAGGGCTGGGAAGGATAAGTTGGGGGCCTGGGGCCTGATGGTGCAGGCAGAGTGCAGACTCAAGGAGCAGCCAGCACTGTGCCTGCCCACCAGGAACACGGCCTGTGGTCCCCGCCCCAGTGTGAAAAGAATGGACAGAAAACGCCTCGCCCCGTGCCTCCTGCTCAACTCTAGGGACCCAGGAACGTGCCTGGCACAAGAGACAGAGGGGTGCACATAGACACAGAGATGGGCCCCTAGTCCCAGGCCCGCCGTAGACCCCACGCCAGGCCCAGAGGGGCACACATAGACCATAGACCTCACGCCAGGCCCAGAGGGACACACATAGGCCATAGACCCCACGCCAGGCCCAGAGGGACACACATAGGCCATAGACCCCGCGCCAGGCCCACTCACGGGCAGGATGTTTCTCCTCCAGCCCTCAGGTCCGGGCATGAGCTCCGGGCCAGCAGCCACCAGGCCCTAGGCCAGCGAGTCCCGGCTTCCAGCACTCGCTCCACCAGCCGGAAGGTGCTTTCCACCCCATAATCACCTGTGCCAAGCACAGGCTCAGTTGATCTTCCGAAACGCTGTTTACACCATGTGGAAACCAAGACTCCGCGCTCCCCCAGCCCGGAGGTGGTAGGACCGCAATTTGAAGTCCACCTGCTGACACCTTCCTCGGCCCCGACAAGCGGCCTGGAAGCGGCAGAGCTGGGAACGCTCCTGCATCACCCCTGAGCTCTGCCAGAGGTCTCAGTGTCCCCATCTGCAAAATGGGATAAGGGCCCTGCACACCAGCCTTGCTCCCAGGGGCCAGAGAGGGGAGGGACAGTGTCCCTAGTGACAGATTCAGAAACCGAGGCCAGGAGACACTGGCCTGGACGCCCCTGCCCAGCAGATGCGGGTCGGGTCGGGGCAGGCCCAGGCCCCAGCTGGCCCACCACCTGCTGACCCGCTTCCTCCCGGGGCCTCTGCGGGGAGGCGGTGGGAACTGACCTCCTCTCTGCCTCTCAGCCCCAAGGCAGCCGCCCCCTGGGAGGCCTGGTCCGGGGCTCAGGTGTCCCACACAGCCGGTTTCTCCGCCTCTTCCCATCCTCGCCTCTGTGGAGCCAGAGGGGGGTCACTCCCCAGGGGCCACAGGCAGTTGTGGCCCTGCCGTTGAGCGGGCTGGCTCTGCTGCCTCTCCCACAGCCCCCAGGAGGCCGGGCTGCCCAGGTGTGTCCACAGGGACCTCCCCAGAAGCCCCTTCCCACGACCCTGTGCCCGCCCCCATGATGTTCATACCTGAGGTTTTCTCTGCAGCCCCTGGCCCGCGCTGGTGGGGGTCGTGGGCCCAGGTGAGGCTGGTGGGCTTCAGGCCAGGGGCTTCCAAGCAGCTCCTTAGCCATGCCGTCCTCCTTAGGGGTCAGGACCATGACCTCATTTCATAAGTCCTGAAAGGGAGACTCCTGGTGCTGGGGGCCACGGTCCGACAGCTCTGCAAGCTGACTCCCTGTTTGCCCTTTCCCAGACCTGCCCTGGGTTTGGCAGCAGAACCTCAGGGGGAAACCGAGGCTGAGAAGGGCTGGGTGCTTTGCTCAAGGCCGTTGGCCAGCCCAGTTCATCTGCCTCTTGGATCCACACTCCCACGGCTTCCATCTTGCTTTTGCTAGTTATTAGCTGGGTGGCCTTAGGTGAGTGGCACAACCTCTCTGTGCCTCAGTTTCTTCAGCTGTAAAATGGGAATAACTAGAAGGCCCGCTTTGAAGGGTGTTGTGCAGATGACACAAGGCATCGGCTGTGGTACACGGCGAGGGTGCAGTGCCAGGCCACTGTTATTCTTACCATTACCATTATAATTGTCTGGCTGTCCCAGCTGTGCTTGGAACTTCAAAGCGCCGGGGCCTCGCCTGTCTTGTTCGCTACTGAGCCCTGGCCATGGGCACACGGTTTAGGTCAGGGACTGGTTTTAAAATAGAAGCAGAAGCTTGAACGCAGCTCTGCCTGCCTGGAAGCCAAGCCCTCTCCCCACTGACTCCCCAGTGAGACCCCCTCCACCAAGCCTGTGCCCTTCACGGGGTCTCTGAGTCCCACAGCTGTGCCCTAAGGGGTTGTTTTTCTCTGCCTTGCCACAGCCAGGAAACTGAGCCTCGGAGAGGGCAGGCCTAAAGAAAGACCATGTGAGGTTAGTGGGTGCCAAGGAGCGGGAGGATCGGCTGGGGGAGGATGGAGGAAGGCAGCACTGGGGGCTGGGGGCCCCTGCAGGCAGAAGGCTGGGCCCATTTCCATGTGGGTGGGCCTGCTCCAACTCGCCACCTGGCACGGCTGCAGGTGCCCACACAACGGCAGACCCGTGCCCCCCAGTGCAGCCTGTGCCAGCCACCACAGCCAGAGGGGTGGCTGTGGGCAAGTTTACTGTCTCTGCCCACCTCCACCCCAGGACAGGACCTGGGGACAGGAGACCACCCCCAGGTACAGCCGCGAGGGCAGCAGACTCTCCTACTCCAAGAGGCAGCCCATGGCACAGACAGCTCACACAGCGGCCCACCAGGACACTCATTCATTCCCTCATTCATTCATTCGTGCATGCATGCGTTGATTCTGCAGATAGCCGTGGGTTCTTGCTGTGCAGCCATGGGCAAGTCTCTTGTCCTCTCCAGGCTGTGAAGTCTCCCATTCGGCAGAGGAGTCAGACCCCCACCATGTGTCAGCTGCAGGTCTCTGGGAGGGAGGCCGGACAGGAAGCACAGGGTCGGGGCAGCCGCAGGCTGAGACAGCACAACGGCTGCGGCTCTTCCACAGTCTCCCCGGAGAGTTCTGGAATCTTGCTCTCGCCCACGCATGGACTGCAGGGAGAAGCTCCCCCGCCTGTCCTCCCCCCACTCCCCTCTTCCTGCTGTCCCGGCCCCTGACCATCCCTCCCCAATGGGGGGTGTATGGGGAGCCTTGCTGTCAGACCTCCTGAGAAGCCCTAGAGATGTTGGACCCTTCCTTAGCCCCTGTGGCAGATGGGGAAACTGAGGCCGGCAGGCGCTTCCTCCTCCTACTCTGCCCAGTGGCCTCCGTGACCCTTTCCCCAGATGGCCTCTCTCACCTCACACCCCCGGACCCCTAAATGGCCTGCGCACTCCCCCCATCTCCCGGGGTCCCGCCCAGCCAGCACACCCTCTACCACACACCCCACACCCCAAATGACCTCCATGTTCCGCCCACTTCCCAGGGTCCTAGCACCCTCACCACATTTTGCACCTCCTGTCCCCTCACCCCAGCGTGGTTCAGCTCCCCTCCAAGATGGCCCCCACCTTCGGGTCTATCCCTGGCAGGGTGGGCCTCAGGGAGCTGAAAGCCCTGGCAGTGGCTCGTGGGAGGAGGCCTGGGCATGGGTGTCTGGGCCGCAGGAGTCCGAGAGCCATCCTGAGGGGAGAGGGGGTCAGTGAGAAGTGGGTTAGGGCTGTCTCCCCCTAGCTGCAGGACCCAAAGGGTCAGCATCAGCCTCTGCCTCCCCCAGGAGGCCCCAGCCTTTCCTCCTAAGACTCAGTTTACTCAGCTGCCAAATGGGACCATTTCTTGTCCTTCCAACCCCACGAAATTTCCATGAGACAATGAAGGGCAATAAAGGCTGTGGGCAGCCCTCAGTCTGCGCCCAGCTGTGGGGAGAAGGATGGGCAACTCTCAGTCCGCGCCCAGCTGTGGGGAGAAGGACAGGCTGGGACCCCAATGCCCCACCACCAAGGGACAGGCTGGGTCCCCCACACCCCACCTCCAGGTGACAGGCTGAGCCCCCCATACCCCACCTCCAGGGGACAAGCTGGGCCCCTCTGCACCCCACCTCCATGGGACAGGCTGGGTCCCTGCACCCCACCTCTAGGTGACAGACTGAGCCCCCCGTACCCCACCTCCAGGGAACAAGCTGGGCCCGTCTGTACCCCACCTCCAGGGGACAGGCTGGGTGCTTCTGCACCTCACTTCCAGGGGACAGGCTGGGCCCCTCTGCACTGCACCTCCAGCAGATGCTTGGGTATGTAGGGCCTAGGCCCTGGCTAATAATCAGTCACCCACGGCCCAGCCAGGGAGATGAGAGCTGAGAGCGAGCAGTCACCCGTTGCACCCCAAGGCTGGGAGCCACCAGCAGGGGCAAAGCCCATTGAGCTATGCTTCCCAGCCATCCAAGCCCAAGCCCAGATCTGGAAGCAAACACCCAAGGAGACACTTTCTCCCTGTCTGAACCACCCAGATGGTGAGCTCCCTATTGGAAGGCAGGTAAGCAGAAGGCAGCAGGCGAGGAGGGCCCTGGAGCAAGCATGAAGCTGGAATCCAGGCTATTTGATGGACCTTAGATCACACCTTGGCCTGGAATTCCAGGATCCGAGGATCCTGTCTTCTGGGAACAGACGCTGCTGGAGGGAGGGAAGGTGGTCTCCGAGGTGAGATTCTGGGGCCAGGGAGGAGCTGGCTCAGGTGAGAGCCTGAAGGTGGAGTCGGGTCAGCCCGGACCCTGGGGGTCACCAACTCTTTGGCTGCCGTTGACCTCAGGCCACACTACCTCTGCAGCTGAGAGCTGCTATTTTTCTTTTTCTTTCTTTTTTCTTTTGAGACAGAGTTTCACTCTTGTTGCCCAGGCTGGAGTGCAATGGCACGATCTCAGCTCACTGCAACCTCCTTCTCCCAGGTTCAAGTGATTCTCCTGCCTCACCCTCTCGAGTAGCTAGGATTACAGGTGCACACCACTACGCCGGTTAATTTTTTGTACTTTTAGTAGAGATGGAGTTTCACCATGTTGGCCAGGCTAGTCTCAAACTCCTGACCTCAGGTGATCCATCTGCCTTGGCTTCCCAAAGTGCTGGGATCACAGGCGTGAGCCACTGCGCCCGGCCGAGAGCCGCTATCTTTCATGCAGAGTGGCGGGGCCTGCCACGGGCCAGCCACGTCCTGGGTGCTGCAGGCCTGCCCCCTGGATTGGGGTGGACAGCACGTGATCCTCATGGAGTGCTAGAAGAGACAGTGCCACAGGAGTCAGAGGGCCGGGCCTGTCCATGGGAGACTTTCGGGGAGGCAGGCCGGGGAAGAGCTCGTGGCTCCCGACCCAAGGACGAGGAGACTGGAGTGAAGGCCCTGAGGGATGAGCCTGGCTCATTCCTGGAAGAGCTGGAGCGGGAAGGAGGGAGAATAAGGGGTGACAGTGACCAGGGTGGAGGAGAGAGCCAGGGTAGGGCCAGGGACCCTTCACTCCTCAGGGAGAGGGGCTGACCACCTGGCGAACGCCCTTCCTGCCACTGGAGTTCCCAGAGCGGGAGGGCCGGGGATGTGGGGACAGTGGCGGGGACAAAGCACCGGGGCCGAGGAACTGGGGGCCATGGGGGCTGGATTTATGACCTCCCCTGACCCCGGGAGAGAAACCAGCCTTGTTGGGCATGGCCAAGTCACCAGCGACCAGCCCGGGGTGGGACAGCCGGGATGAAAGGCCCAGGGAAGGGATTAGCTGCAGCCCAAAGGGCCACGCAGGGCACCATGGCAACCGTGAGGCTGGGCCCGGAGAATGGGGCCTGTGTTAACACCCCAATGGGGCTGGGGGCTTGTTAACCAGCTTACCAGGCGGGCCTGCCTGGCCATTGACATGGAAATCCAGGCCCTCGGTTCCTAGCCCTGAAAGGCCTGTCCCGCTCTGAAAGAAGGGAGCCAGGAGGGGGGCTTCCAGGGTGGGCGGGGGGGGTGCAGGGGGCCAGGTGCTGGGCCGGGGCAAGAACCAGCTTCCACCTTCCTCCCCCACCCCCTTAGCACCCCTGCAGGCTGGACCCACGGAATGGAATGTCCGGGACCCACGTGGACTCAGTGTCCTGGAGACCTTGAGTGGGAGGGCCTCAGTGTTACCTGGCTTGGCTCCCACTAAACAGGGGTCCACGGTGGGGCCTGGCAGTCCTGGTTGTGGACGTGCTGTGGCCAGGGGCTGCGCTTCCTAAGTGGACAAGCTGGCTCGAGTCAGGCCTGTGGGCCACAGTGCAGGGCAGAGGAAGGTCACCTGGACGGACAGAGCAGGGGTCCTAGCATGGGAAGAAGCTCGCACCCCTGAGGCTCGCCTGACCCCTGCCTTCATTCCCAGCTGACCCCAGCTCCAACTACAACTAGAAGCTCCAGTTCCTCCAAGGGCCTGGCTCCAGATGTGACCCATGTCCACATCAGGAGATTGTCCCAGAGCTAGCCTCAGCCGCGTGGGCACTGGGCCCTCCTGCCTCACAGACCCCGGTCCTGGCTCCTTCCACAGGGCCCTGGCTTCCAGCTCTGCCTGCCCCATTCACCATTCCCACAGCCTCCACCCACCAGGCCCTGCCCACCTGACCTGGCCACCCCGGAGCTCAGTCCTGGGACCCTCTGCCCCAGCAGTGGACCCCTTCCCAAGACCCCCTGCCATCCCTCCTCCATAGCTCGGCACCAAATGGGGCCCTCAGCCTCCGCACCCAGCCCCAGGCTGCAGCTTCAGACACCACCATTCTCCAGCCCCAATTGTCCAGAAAATTCACTCGTGTGATTTGCCACAGTGCGCAGCCCATTCCCAGGCCTGGACCCGTGGCAGGACAGTGAGCAGGGGCAGCGGCAGGCCTGGCCTTTGAGACCAGACTCTGGAGTCTGTGCTTCGGATGGGGTGGGGCGGGTAGACAGTGCCCCCACCCCAATGTGGGAGGCCCAGACTCCAGCGAAGTGGGGAAAGCCCCTTGCAAGCCAAGATGTGCCGGAATGCGGGGCAGGCCCGAGGGGGTGGCGAGGAGCTGAGCAGGTGTCTAAGCCCCTGTTGACATGGGATTACAGCCATCTGGCAGCCCCTCCCCACACAGCCCCCACTCCGGGCTCTGGGCAGGAACCAGGGAGCTGAGACGGGGCAGAGCTGGGCAGGGCCTCAGTCTCCCTGCCTGAAGAGTGGGGTATACTTGACGGGGTGCAGAGCTCCAGGGTGCGGGCTACGGCAAAGGCAGCTTCTCCATGGGACCTCCGGGTGGGCTCTGCCCTGTCCCCTAAGGGACGCGATGAGGCCCGCACGTGAGAAAGGAGATTTGGGAGGCTGGCCAGCTAGGAGGTGAGATCAAGTCCTTTGCTGGGGGCCAGGGCCTTTGTGAGGAAACTGAGGCTCAAGGGTGGAGGCTGAGCAGTTTCTTGCTCCTGCCTCTCCTACCCTGGGTACCCTGACCTGGCCTCAACCTCGCCAGCCTCAGATCCTGTTCTTCTTGGAGGTCGCAGCCCATGAGGGGCTGCTGTGATCACAGGGTGGGCTAGGCGGTCCTCCAAGCAGGGAGCCGCATCCACACAGCACCCTCTAGCCTTTACTGGGGTGGTGTCACCAGGGCTTGCGGGCCACCCTTGTCACTTCTTGTAGCACCGGCCTGCAGCCCCTGGGATGAGCGTCCCAGCAGCTCACAAACAGTCCTGGTGAGGAAGCAGCCAGGCCAGGGGGTCCACCCCCCATGGTGTTGGGTTTCCTCCGGGCATGGCCCCAGCTGCAAGCAGCTGGCAGAGGCTGAGGGGCTGGGAATTTGAGAAGGTTGTGTCCCCCTCAACTCCCAGGGAGGGGCCATAGGCACCCATCAGAGCCGGGGCTGGCTGGCCTCCCCTTCTGTCCTCAGCCCCCCTCAGCCTGCCATCTGCCTCTGTCTCTCGGGGAAGAGGAGGGGCCGCCCACATTCCTGCGCACACCACCCCTCCCTACATCTGGCCCTTCCCAAGCCCCTCGCCTTCTCCAGCAGGCCCTGGGGCCCCTTCCCCACCCCAAACCCGCTTCGAGGGGTCACATGGGCACCGGTCCCTCCCCTGGCAGAGTCTGGGGACCCTCTCTGTGCCCATCACCGCTTGTTCCTCCTGTGGGCGACTCCTCAGCCCTTTGACAAACTTTCCCAAGGCTTCCTGTGCGCCTGGTGGCCCCAGACCCTGCCTGCACACTGGGAGCAGGGCCTCCCCCACCTGGAAGGAATGCCCTGTCCACGGCTGCCCCCAGCTCCTGGACACCCACCAGCATCTGATTCAACTGGGTATCCCCCACTCCTCATGCAGAGATTGGGGGCCTTAGGGCTGGGAAGGTTGAGGGAGGCATAGGGCAGTGTGGCAGGGCTGGTCAGATGAGCAGCTCTGTCCCGGTCCTGCACTCTGGGCAGCACAGAGAGCTTCTGGATAGAGGCCAGGATGTCTGGCTCTTCTCCCTGCAGGTCCGGGGTGCAACCACCCTCATCCCATCAGGGGTACCTGGGTGGGACCTGGGACACCATGGGCCAGAGACCAGGGGAGAGGGTCCCAGAGGAAAGCACAGACACTTTAGGCTGAGGCCAAGCTGCAATGCTCGTTCTCACTGATCCTCAGAGCCTCTCCTGGAGGAGGGGGTACTGAAAATCAGGCCATAGCAGGATGCATAGGAGTCCATCAGGTAGAGAGGGGCATGCAGAATTCATTGTCATTTTCTAAACTCCTGTGTGGGCCTAAGAGTTGGGCTCAGACCCCCTTGGGCACTTCATCAAGGTACTCAGCATTTATTGAGTACTTGGCTGGGCGCGGTGGCTCACGCCTGTAATCCCGACACTTTGGGAGGCAGAGGCAGGTAGATTGCTTAAGCTCAGGAGTTTGAGACCAACTGGCCAACATGGCGAAACCCCATCTCTACTAAAAACACAAAAAATTAGCCGGGCGTGGTGGTACGTGCCTGTAATCCCAGCTACTCGGGAGGCTGAGGCAAGAGAATCGCTTGAACCTGGGAGGCGGAGGTTGCAGTGAGCAGAGATCGCGCCATTGCACTCCAGCCTGGGCGACACAGGGACTCTGTCTCAAAAAACAAAACACAAAACCAAAA
Source organism: Theropithecus gelada (assembly GCF_003255815.1). NCBI lineage: Eukaryota > Metazoa > Chordata > Mammalia > Primates > Cercopithecidae > Theropithecus > Theropithecus gelada. Next base: position 51,773,205 of record NC_037670.1, on the reverse strand, counting down.
AACAAACAAGAACATTTATTGAGAATCTGCTGTGTGCTGGGCCCCATGCTGGGCACAGGGACGGAGGGTGGGCCACACAGCACTGACCCCACCCTTCCACACAGGGACCTTCTGGCAGCTGGCCGTGTGGCCCAGGGGTGATGGGAGACAGAAGAGGCCTGGGCTTGTTGGAGGCAAGGTTTGTAAGTGGAAGCTTACCAGACGTGGGGAGGCAGGATGTGCAAAGGCCCTGTGGCCAGGACACTGATGGAGGATGGGACAAGAGGCCAGTGTGGAGTCAAGGTGGGGGCGGAGTGCCTAGTCTGGGAGACCTGGGGCCACACCACGCTCCTGTGAGTAGAGCGTGCCATGATGCAGTTTGCAGGGGGCTGCTACCCTCCTGTGCTCCTCTCCAGGCACCCAGCCATGAGAACCTAGAGCCGAGCTTGACTTAAGATGAACTGGCTTGAGGCTTTGGCTAAGGGGACAGAGGGGCACACACAGAGGATTCCGGGGGCTGCGTTTGTGCAGGAGCAGAGGTGGGTACGCAGGGGCCTAGGACACACAGTTACGTACAAAGAGACACCTCTAGAGACTCAGAGAGACAGGGACCCGGCGGACACACGCACCAGTGGTCTGTTTACCTCCCAACCCTCCCTCCGGCTGCCTCTGCATCCTCCACGTCCCCCTCCCCCACACACACAACAGCCGCCAGGCAGGTCCCCTTTCTCCCGGGTCCCCTTTCTCTGGCTCTTCAGCAAAGCAGTTGCTCGAGACTAATTGAATTTTCCGCCTGGGAAGGGCTGGGGAGTTGAGGGCGGGTGAGGCTGGGAAGAAGCTTGTTAACAGGTCTGGCCCTCCTCACACCCCCAGGCCCCCTCCCTGGCACCCCGCCCCACCCCCTCCCCACAGGGCCTTCTCTCTGCAGTGGGGGTGGGGCGGTCAGGGGCCCTGGTGGCCGTGAAACAATGGACAGACAGACAGGACCAGCCCACACCCGGCCAGCGCCTGAGGGGCTGTGCTCCAGAGGAGGCTAGAGTGACCCTCTGGGCCTCAATTTCCCCTCCTGACCCAAAGAGAACTGGGAGAATTGGGATTGGGGTGGGAACCCCGGGTCATAAAACAGACTCCTCCGGCTGTAGGTGGTTGGGGGGCCACCCCTGGACATGTAAGAGCCCCACTCACTGCCCGGATGGCAAGACTGAGGGCCGGTCAGGCACAGGGCTGGGCCTGGGGTCTCAGCAAGGCTGTGTTTGGTGGTGGGGGATGAGGGGCCACTGTGCCCAGTGCTCCCCATGTGCTGCTCCTGGACCTGCCCGTATTTACAGTTCGAGTGGTGGTGCACACGTGTGCGGGGTGGGCATGACGGGAGGCTGATGGAGGAGCGGCCAGTGGGCAGGCGACCCCCTGGCCCCACCCGTGTCTCCAGCCACCAGCCTCTCTTCTTTTCTTTCTTTCTTTCTTTTTTTTTTTTTTGAGATGGAGTTTCACTCTTGTCACCCAGGCTGGAGTGCAGTAGCAAGATCTCGGCTCCCCGCAACCTCCACCTCCCAGGTTCAAGTGATTCTCCTGCCTCAGCCTCTCGAGTAGCTGCTGGGACTACAGCCATGTGCCACCACGCCCGGCTAATTTTTGTCTTTTTAGTAGAGACAGGGTTTTACCATGTTGGCCAGGTTGGTCTTGAACTCCTGACTTCAACTGATCCGCCTGCCTTGGCCTCCCAAAGTGCTGGGATTACAGACGTGAGCCACCTGGCCTGGCCCCTCTCTCCTTTTCTCGACTAGGGGCCCCGGTGTCCGGCGGTGCTGGAGTCAGGCTTCCTCAGGTCCAGGCTCCAGCAACCCGCGCGTGTGAAGGGCCCAGAACCCCACCGAGCACAGGGCGGGGAGGGAAGGTGTGCGGCCGGGGTCACTGGAAGGGAGGGCAGCACTCTGCTCCTGCCACAGAGGCCACGGAGGGTCCTCCTTGGGCCCAGGGCCCTGCAGACGGGAGGACTCCAAGTCCGGTTCAGGTCCCACCCCTCTGGCACATCCCTTGGCCTGACTCCTTCCCCCTGTGGATGTGAGCAGAGCCAGCCATAGAGTAGGGGTCTCCTGGAGCAGGACACAGGTGAGCCGTGGCCAGCCGGGACCTGGCTGGGCCCATGGGGTGCCCCCTAGCTGCCCCTGTCCCACCCGCCCACATCCTGGCTGACCCCTGGGATGCCTGGGGTACGGCCCACTCCCTTCCTGCCCCCACCGCTTCCTTGGGTCCTGGCCCACGAGACAGGCACGCCTGTTCCTGAAGGGCGCGTGCCAGGAGTCCCTGCGCCTCTCTGGCCTGTACCGTTGGAGGTTATAGGAGGACCTCCAGGGGGCCGCTGATGGGGCCCAGGGTGGGGCAGGGTGGGCTCAGCACCTGTGACTGTCCCTGCCCCACTGAGACTGGGGGTGGGACTTCTATTCACCACCCATCAGCCTCGTCCCAGCCTGAGTGCCTGCTGCAAACCCCGGGCAGTGCTGGATCACAGCCCCAACCACGCCTGTGTCCTGACCACACCTGTGTCCTGCTCCAGGATCCCAGAATAGCCCCACCTCAGCATTCTAGGTGGGTAGATGGGGGAAGCAGGTCATGCGGGCCAGCGTGGGGTGGCTATGTGGACCGTAGTCACCCCTAGTGGCCCCAAGAAGGGGAGGAGGTTCTGGGCCCAAGGCAGGGTGGGGGTGGGGGCAGGGCTCGGTCGGCAGGATGAGGCCTAGAGGGGGGCTGGATGTCCTGGAGGGAAGTGAGGAAGGAGAGAGGGAGGGAGAGACAGAGAATGCTGAGATAGAACAGAAACAGAGAGAGCGGGGGACAGAGACAGGGAGGGACAGAGACACCGGGAGAGAGACAGACAGGGAGAGATGGAGACAGGAGGGACAGAGACAGGGAAGCACAGAGAAGAGGGAGTACAAGGGTGACCCGGGCCCCGCCCTCTGATTCGGGGCCACAGGCCCTCCCCGCTCCGCCCCAGGCCTGCACCCCCCTGCTCTCCCAGCAGGGACTCTGAGGACGAGACTGCGATAAGCTCGGGCTGACTTGGCAGTCAGGACATGATGCTCCTCTTGGGGGCATGTTTTCCCCATCAAATCATCCTGGGTTTGGTCCAAGACTCTCTCCTCAAGCCCTGGGGTGACAAACGCTCCCCGACAAGATGGCCTATGGCCTTCGAGGGGCCTGAAAGGGGCCTTTCCCACAACCTCTCCTGGAACCCGGAGCTGGCGCTGTGCTGAGCTCACGCGGGGCGACAGGGAGCTCAGGGGCATCCGCACATTCTGCGGGTCCGTGCCCCCACTGTCCATCCAGGCAGTGAGTCCATTCCATGGCTGCCTGTGGGCTGCACCTCTCTGCGCTGGGGCTGTGCCTTGGACGACACCAGGTCTGAGTTCAACCATCTACCAGCTCCAGAGACAGGGAAGGGCCAGCAATGGCCTTTGTCCTCCAAGAGCCCCTCTTAGGGCATGGTGGGTGCAGCCTATGAAGCTGTTTACCCATTGGGAGGGAGGCAGTAACTGAGGCCTCCAGGAAGAAGTTGGGGGGAGAGGAAGACTGACCAGAGGTGCTGACTCCAACCTACAATATCTCCCCTCCACAGTCCCCATAACTCTCTGATCCTCCTCCCCTTAGTATCCTGTCCCACATGGACAGACAGACACACAGCTAGGCATGTGAGTGGATGGATAGATGGACAGAGGGGTAAATGGAAAGATGAATGGACAGAAGGACTGGTGGGTGGGTGGGTGGGTGGATGGATGGATGGATGAATGGATGGATGGATGGAAAGAAGGACTGATGTGTGGGTGGGTGGGTGGATGGATGGATAAATGGATAGACGAATATAAAAATTAGCTGGGTGTGGTGGCTGGCGCATGCCTGTAATCCCAGCTACTTGGGAGGCTGAGGCAGGAGAATCACTTGAACCCGGGAGGCAGAGGTTACAGTGAGCCGAGATCGCACCATTGCACTCCAGCCTGGGTGACAAAGCAAGACTCCGTCTCAATAAATAAATAAATAAATAAATAAATAAATAAATAAATAAAATGGATGGATGGACAGAAGGACTGATGTGTGGGTGGGTGAGTGAGTGGATGGCTGGCTGGCAGGCTGGCTGGCTGGCTGGCCCGCCTGGCTAGACAGAAGGACTGATGTGTGGGTGGGTGGATGGATGAGTGGATGCATAGATGGATGGATGAATGGATGGATGGATGGATGGATGGACAGAAGGATTGATGTGTGGGTGGGTGGGTGGATAGGTGGATTGGTGGATGGGTGGATGAATGGATGGATGGATGGATGGATGGATGGATGGATGGATGGATGGACAGAAGGACTGATGTGTGGGTGGGTGGGTGGATAGGTGGATGGGTGGATGGGTGGATGAATGGATAGATGGATGGATGAATGGATGGATGGATGGATGGACGGATGGATGGATGGATGGATGAATGGATAGATGGATGGACAGAAGGACTGATGTGTGAGTGGGTGGGTGGATGGGTGGATGGGTGGATAGATGGACGGATGGATGGACAAAAGGACTGATGTACGGGTGGGTGGGTGGAAGGATGGATGAATGGATGGATGGATGGATGGATGGACAGAGGACTGATGGGTGGGTGAGTGGGTGGGAGGGTGGATGGATGAAGAGGAAAGTGCAAGTTGGGACAGCTGGATGGAGAGGTGGATGGTGGGTGGGTGGACAGACAAAAGGATACATAGGTGGGTGGAAAGATGGATAGAAAGACAGATGGATAAATGCCTGGATGCCTGGCTGGACAGATGGATAAATAATGTATAAGTGACTGAATGGACAGTCAGTGGAATGAATGAATGAATTAAATGAAACAGTGAAATGAATGGATGGTAGGTGAAGGAATGAATGGTTGGTGAAATGAATGGATTGATGAGCAGATGGACAGACATGTGGAAGGATGGAAAGATGGTGTGGCAGGCAGAGTAATGCCCTTCCCAAGATGCCCATGTCCTAGTCCTGTGAATATGCTACCTTACACATCAAAAAGAACACTGCAGGCTGGGTGCGGTGGCTCACGCCTGTAATCCCAGCACTTTGGGAGGCCAAGGCAGGTGGATCACCTGAAGTCAGGAGTTCGAGACCAGCCTGGCCAACATGGTGAAACCCTCTCTCTACTAAAAATACAAAATTAGCCAGGAGTGGTGGCATGTGCCTGTAATCCCAGCTACTCAGGAGGCTGAGGCAGGAGAATCGCTTGAACCCAGGAGGCAGAGGTTGCAGTGAGCTGAGATCATGACATTGCACTCCAGCCTGAGTGATAAGAGTGAAACACTGGCTCAAAAAAACAAAACAAAACAAAACTCTGCAAATGTGATTAAGTTAAGAATTTTAGGATGGGGAGATTATCCTATGTTATCAGGGTGGACCCAATGTAATCAGAAAGGTCTTTGTAAGTGAAAAAGAGAGGCAGAGAGGCAGAGAAAGAGAGGTGAGGATGGAGGCAGAAGTTGAGGCGATACCATTGCTGGCTTTGAAGATGGAGGAAAAGGCCACGAGCCAAGGAATGCAGGAGGCCATGAGAAAGTGGAAAAGGCAAGGAAATCTCCAGGAGGAACCAGCCTTGCTGACACCTTGATTCTAAGGTAAGACTCATTTCTAACCCACAGAACTGTAAGGTAATACATTTGTGCTGTTTTAAGTCACCAAGTTTGTGGTAATTTATTACAACAGCAATCAAAAACTAATGCAGATGGATAAAACATGGATAAATCGATAGATGGATGGGTAGGTGGATGGATAGATGAATGATGGATGAGTGGGTGGGTGGGTGGATGGATGGATGAATGGATGGATGGTCAGAAGGATGGATGGGTGGGTGGATGGGTGGATGGATGAATAGAAGTGTGCATGAATGGGTGGATGGGGGAGTGGGTGGATCGATGGACAGATGAGTGGATGGATGGGTGAGTGGATAGGTGGGTAGGTAGAAGAAGGGATGAATGGGTGGGTAGATGGGTGGATGAGGGATGGATGGATGGATGGGGGTGGGTGGATGGATGGTAAGAAGGATGAATGCATGGGTGGATGGATGATCAGGAGGATGGATGGATGGATAGGTGGCTGGATGGTCAGAAGCATAGATGGATGGATGATCAGAGGGTAGATGGGTGGGTGGATGAAGGGATGGATGTCAGAAGGGTGGGTGGGTGGAAGGATGGATGGATGGATGAATGGACAGATGGATGGGTGGATTTGTGGATAGGGTGGGTGGATGGATGGTTGGATAAATGAATAGATAGATGAATGGGTGGATAGGGAATGGGTAGAAGAATGGACGGATGGATGGATGTGTGCATGGATGGGTTGGTGGGTGGATGGGTAGATGGGTAGGTGGGTGGATAGATGGATGGATAACTGGGTGGATAGATGGGTGGATGAGTTAATGGATGGATGGATGGATAGATGGGGAATGGGTTGGTGGATGGATGGGTGGATGGGTAGGTGGGTGGGTAGATGGATGGATGAATGGGTGGATAGATGGGTGGATGAGTGAATGGATGGATGGGGGATGGGTGGGTGGACGGTCAGAAGGATGGATGGGAGGAAGATGGGTCCTAGTTCATTCCTTGACTGTATACTCAGATGAACCCTGGTGCCATATGCTGGATGGTGGGACCTCTGGCTAGATGACTAAGCAAAGGTGAAGGTTTAGATACCCCAAACTTCCAAGCTAACTACAATCCCTACTACCAGTTAGACTACATGACCCAGAACATAAGCGTCAGGGCTGACTGAGATGGACACAGGTACATTCAGAAAACCTCTATGGTGGGACCTCATCCAGGCCCAGGGGGATCCCAGATGGCACTTGTTTGGAGGGTGGATGGCGCTTAAGAGCAGCAGCAGAAAGGGAGGTCCTTGGCCATGTCTCCTTCCTCCTTGCTGTAGTCAGAGTCCGGCCAACACCTGGGCACGGGGGGAAGGTGGCTTGCTGGGGGAGGAAGCCAGGCCTGGGGAGGCTGTGGACCCTGGGAGCTTCCTTGCCTGCCCCTGCCCCGCCTTCACTCCTGCACACAAAGGCACAGAGACACACGAGTGCACACGCCTCGCCACGCTCTCACACGGATGCCACGTGGCAGTAGAAGGAGGAGACTCCACCCTGCTCAGCTTCTGACCTGTGACCTTGGCCATGTCGCCGGCCCTCCCTAGATCTCTGTCTCCCCATTGTGGGTGGAGGGGCTGGGCCCGGGGGCCTGGGGGGCAGGAGGCCGAGGCTGGGCGTGGGCTGGAGCTGTCCTGGCCCCCGCTCCTGTTTCGACCACCAGGCTTCCTCCCCCTGCCCTGTGGGGAGGGACCGTAATTAACGTCTTCCTGTTCAGATCAGGAGTCCGTTTCCAAAAACATTTTTGGAAGGATTATTTTGCAAAGGAAATGTTTTTGAAAGACTCTGGTGTCCCGTCCTGGCCCAGGGAAGTGGGAGCAGCAGCCGGAGCGGGGACAGCGGGTGGGTGGGGGTGGCCCCTGGTGGCCCTGGGGGCCAGAGTGAGTGGGCAGCCGGACTCCAGCCCCGGAGCCCCTCTTTGTGTCTGCTCTGCCCCCAGAGCGCAGGGTCCTGGGATGGTGGGTGGAGAGGGTGGAGACCGAGGGAAACAGGAAACGGGGGTGAAAGGGGGAGGAAGGGTCCCCGTTTCCTCACTGCCCACTCACTCTGTGCCCTCTGAAGACCTCTCGTTGCTAAACCCAAGCATCCCCGCCCAGGCCTTGTGCCAGGACCTCTCACACCATTTCCCTTGGGCAGTCAGCGCCCAGGACCCTCTGCCTCACTGCCAGCCTGGCGCACAAGTCCACCTTTCTTTCTTTTTTCTTTTTGAGATAGTCTCACTCTGTCACCCAGCCTGGAGTGCAATGGCATGATCTCGGCTCACTGAAGCCTCCGCCTCCAGGGTTCAAACGATTCTTCTGCCTCAGCCTCCCAAGTAGCTGGGATTACAGGTGCCCGCCAACACGCCCGGCTAATTTTTGTATTTTTAGTAGAGACAGGGTTTCACCATGTTGGCCAGGCTGGTCTTGAACTCCTGACCTCAGGTGATCTGCCTACCTCGGCCTCCCAAAGTGCTGGGATTATAGGCGTGAGACAGTGTGCCCAGCCACAAGTCCACCTTTCTCCTACCCCTTCTCCAGGCCCTCTCCTGTCCCCTGAAGGTGGCCCTGGGCTGTCCTGGGCCCAGTGTCCTCTGGCTCATGGGACAGGTGTTTTCTAGCACCATAGGCACCTGCTTGGGCCCAGCCTGCCCCTTCCCTGGTCAGCTGCGCCCTTGGATGCCTCAAGCTCACTCTGTCTTCTCTCTTCTTTTTTCTTTGATTGTGAGGCTCTCCTTTGAGACTCTCTCTTCTTCTTCTTGAACTTGGCCCTCGCTCAAGCATCCCCATGCCATCCTGTAGAAGGCCCTCCATCCACTACCTGAGTTATACACGTGCGTGGTTTCTCATTGCTTTTATTTTCCATCCTGAAAAACACATTGCAAAAAGTTATCACCGGGGAGCAAGGGATGTGGGTCATCTAGCAGATGCTTCAGGTTTTCAGAAGGAAGTGCCTCTCTTTCCTGGAAGAGGTGAACTGGGGGCACAGGAGGCCCTGTAGACCCCACCCTGACACTGACCCATGCAGACTCCAGGCCAGCCCTTGGCCCCTGACCCCCAACTCCAGCCCCCTGCCCACCTCCCTGCCTGCCAGACAGCCCCCTCCACAGCCGGTGGGCTCAGGCTGGCCCCAACCCCCTCTGGGCTTTGGTCCTTGTTAGTTTTTTTGGTCCAGATTGTGGTGGTTCTCTGCAGCCTCCCAGCTCCCAGGTCATGGTGACCGATTCATAAGTGTTGTCTGAATAAATGAATGAGATGACAGCCTCGGGTAGAACTGGATCAAGGGTCTTGCATCAAAATTGCTCTCATCTCAGAAGAACACCCCCAGCTCCCAAATTCCCAGGCTCCCCTGGGCTGGGCCCTGAAGATGGGACAGCCAGGCTCCCTGAGAGCTCCTTCTCTGCCTCAGTTTCCTCACCTTCCCCAACTTTGTCATTGCCAGCCTTCCTGACTCTCCCTTGCCCTCTGACCACCTCGGGCTGGGGAAACTCCACAAGCTCCACCCAGGGCTGGCCATGCTACGCTGAGGACATTTCCCAATGCCCTGGGGACCCAAGGAGGGGGTGGAACATTCTCTCGGAGCCTGCTGGCTGGCTGAAATAGTGGTGACCAAGTGTGCAGGGCACGGGGGGAGAGTGCCCAGTCAGGCTGTGCCCTCGCCTGACAACCATGCTGTGGTTCCTCAGACAAACTCCACCGTCTCTCTGAGCCTCAGTTTCTCCTCTGGGAAAACAGGGGTGCTGGGAGATGGGCCCTCTGTGGGGTCCAACCTGGTCAGACAGGGCTCCTGGGATTCTGGACACCGTGGGGGCCCCATCCCTGCCACAGCTCATCCCTCTGACCCTGGCCCAGAGAGACTGTCTTCTCTCTCTCTGCAGGGCCTCCTGGCTGGGGGCCGGGGGTGGGGGAGGGGGGGTCCGGCAGAGGAGGTCTCTTAAGGGAGTACTGGAGACCTGTACTCACTGGGCTGTCCCTCTCCCCTCCTTCCCCCAGACTCTGTTTCTCTGGGTCAGGATACCTGTCTCCACATCCCTTGTTTTCTTCTGGCCCTCTGTGTGCCGCCCTCCCTGTGTGCCCCCCTCTCTCCGTCCATTTCCAGGCCCACCCTCCCCAGGGCTCAGCAGTGCTCCCAGCTCTGGGCTGGGCTCCTCCACCCTCCACAGCTGTCCTGGAGCTGGTGTGAAGTTATTTTGGGAGCTGACGGCTCCCCTGGGTCTTTTCCCCGCAGCCTTGGCAGGAGCATGAGTTCGAGGCCAGCCCAGCCGCATGTGTCCCTGCAGAAGCTGGTGTGGGCCCTGACTTCCCAGTCCCAGGTGGGGCAGGCTTTTCTGGCTGTGTGGGCCATGGTCTGCCCCATGAGGCTTAGGGGTGGGAGCAGACCCCGACCAACTGCTCCCCACGCCACTCACCCGGCCTGGGCATCTGGGTCCTGCCTTTTGGGGGAGGCTGGAGGACCCCACGGAGCCCAGCCCCAGCCTGTCTCTCTCATGGCCTCGGACCCCCCCGCGACGTCCCTCACCCCATCCTCTCTGCACCCCCTGCTCCAGCCACACAGATCTCCTTCCTGCTCCTGAAGCACCCCCGACTCCACCATGCTTTGTTCCTGTGCCGGCATGCCTCCTCCAGGGTCCTGTCCTGGGTCACCCCCCAAGAGCCCAAGAGCCTCCCACTCCCACCCCACATCCTGCTCCAGCTCTCCCTCCCTCCCCACCCCTCATCATCTTCATCCTGCACTGTCAGATAGAAACATGACACAAGGTCGGGCGCAGTGACTCACGCCTGTAACCCCAGCACTTTGGGAGGCCGAGGGGGGTGGATCACCTGAGGTCAGGAGTTTGAGACCAGCCTGGCCTACATGGTGAAACCCTGTCTCTACTAAAAATACAAAAATTAGCCAGGTGTGATGGCGCATGCCTGTAATCCTAACTACTCAATACTGAGGCGGGAAAAGTATTTGAACCCAGGAGGTGGAGGTCGCAGTGAGCCGAGATGGCGTCACTGCACTCCAGCCTGGGTGACAGACTGCAACTCTGTCGAAAAGAAAGAAAGAAAGAGAGAGAGAGAGAGAGACAAGAAAGAAAGAAAGAAAGAAAGAAAGAAAGAAAGAAAGAAAGAAAGAAAGAAAGAAAGAAAGAAAGAAAGAAAGAAAGAAAGAAAGAAAGAAAGGAAGGAAGGAAGGAAGGAAGGAAGGAAGGAAGGAAGGAAGGAAGGAAGGAAGGAAGGAAGGAAGGAAGGGAGAGAAAGGAGAAAGAAAGAAAGAAAGAGAAAGAAGGAAAGAAGGAGAAAGAGAAAGAAAGAAAGAGAGAGAAAGAAAGAAAGAAAGAAAGAAGGAAAGAAAGAAAGAGAAAGAAGGAGAAAGAAAGAAAGAAAGAGAGAAAGAAGGAAAGAAGGAGAAAGAAAGAGAAAGAAAGAGAAAGAAAGAAAGAAAGAAGGAAAGAAGGAAAGAAAGAAAGAAAGAAAGAAAGGAAGGAAGGAAGGAAGGAAGGAAGGAAGGAAGGAAGGAAGGAAGAAAGGAAGAAGGAAAGAAGGAAAGAAGGAAAGAAAGAAAGAAAAGTGACTTGGCCAGGCGAGGTAGGTCACGCCTGTAATCCCAACACTTTGGGACATGCCTGTAATCCCAACACTTTGGGAGGCCAAAGTGGGTGGATCACTTGAAGTCAGGATTTGGAGACCAGCCTGGCCAACATGGCGAAATCCTGTCTTTACTAAAAATATAACAATTAGCCAGTCATGGTGGCAAGGGCCTGTAAACCCAGCTACTTGGTAAGCCAAGGCAGGAGAATTGCTGGAACCCAGGAGGTGGAGGTTGCAGTGAGCCGAGCTTGCGCCACTGCACTCCAGCCTGGATGACAGAGCAAGATTCTGTCTAAAAAAAGAAAGAAAGAAAGAAAGAAATGACACAAGCCACAGTTGCAATTAGATTTTTTAGTGGCCACATGAAAAACATTTTTTTTTTTTGCCAGAAGTGGTGGCTCGTGCCTATAATCCCAGCACTTTAGAAGGTCATAGGGGAGGATTACGCAAGGCCAGAAGTTTGAGACCAGCCTGGGGAACATAGTGAGATCCTCGTCTCTACAATCAATCAATCAATCACTCAGCCAGGCATGGTGGCACGTGCCTGTAGCCCCAGCTACTCAGGAGGCTGAAGCAGGAGGATCACCTGAGCCCAGGAGGCAGAGGCTTCAGTGAGCCATGATTGCACCACTGCACTCCAGCCTGGGTGACAGAGTGAGACCTGTCTCTAAAAGAAAAAATAAAATTTAAGCAGTTATAATTACTTTTTTTTTTCTGAGACGGAATTTCGCTCTTGTTGCCCAGGCTGAAATGCAGCGGCATGATCTCAGCTCACTGCAACCTCCGCCTCCTGGGTTCAAGTGATGCTCCTGCTTCAGCCTCCCAAATAGCTGGGATTACAGGTGCCTTCCACCACACCTGGCTAATTTTTGTATTTTTAGTAGACGCGGGGTTTCACCATGTTGGCCAGGCTGGTCTCGAACTCCTGACCTCAGGTGATCAGCCCACCTCGGCCTCCCAAAGTGCTGGGTGGTGTGAGCCACCACGCCTGGCCCTGTAATTACTTTTAATAAGACATTTTATTTAACCTAATATGTCAAAACTATTATTCTTTTAACATGTAATCAATATGAAAATTATTATTATTATCTTTTTTTTTGAGATAGGAACTCACTCCTGCCACCCAGGCTGAAGGATAGTGGCACCATCACAGCTCACTGCAGCCTCAACTTCCCGGGCTCAAGCGATCCTCCCACCTCAGCCTCCTGGAAGCTGGGACTACAGGTGTGCACCACCAAATCTGGCTAATTTTCTGTATTGTTTGTAGAGATGAGGTTTTGTCACGTTGCCCAGGCTGGTCTCAAACTCCTGGGCTCAAGCGATCTGCCTGCCCACCTTGGCCTCCAAAAGTACTGAGATTACGGGCATGAGCCACCTCGCTGGCTCCAATATAAGACTTATTACCCAGAAATTTTACATTTTTTGAACTGTTTTCAAATTCCAGTGTGTGTGTGAGCGTGTGTGTGTTTGAGGCAAGGTTCTCATTCTGTCGCCCAGGCTGGAGTGCAGTGGTGCAATCGTGGCTCACTGCAGTCTCAAACTCCTGGGCTCAAGCAATCCTGCCTCAGCCCCCCAAGCAGCTGAGACAGCAGGTGCGTACCCTCATGCCTGACTAAGTTTTTAATTTTTTTTTTTTTTTTTTTTTTGTAGAGACGGGTCTCCTTACGCTGCCCAGGTTGGTCTTGAACTCCTGGGCTCAAGCAGTCCTCCCTCCTCGGCCTCCCAAAGTGCTGGGATTACAAGCGTGAGTCATGGCGCCTGGGTGCTGGGCCCCAGGGTGTTTCTGATTCACATTTAATTCGGACGTTCCAGGTGCTTCATGTCTATGTGCGGGCAGTGGCTGTTGGATAGCACAGCACAGCTCTGCGTTGTTGTCCTGTTGCACTTTTTTCCTGGCACCTATCACTATCTAGAATATCCTGTTTATTGGTTGAGGTATTTATCATCTGTCTATCCCACGGCAGTATCAGTTCCGTGAGCGCAGAGACCTGTCTGGTTCACTGCTGCATCCCAGCGCCCACAGCCACCACCCAGGAGGCACTCTCTGTCTCTGGAAATGTTTATGGATGAGGAGTGAGGGCTGCATGGGTCTGGCTTTCCACCCCTAGTGCCAGTGCCACCCTTCCAGCTACTCAGGAGGCAGAGACAGGAGGATCTCTCTTTTTTTTTTTTTTTTGAGACGGAGTCTCGCTCTGTCGCCCAGGCTGGAGTGCAGTGGCTGGATCTCAGCTCACTGCAAGCTCCGCCTCCCGGGTTTACGCCATTCTCCTGCCTCAGCCTCCTGAGTAACTGGGACTACAGGCGCCGCCACCTCGCCCAGCTAGTTTTTTGTATTTTTTAGTAGAGACGGGGTTTCACCGTGTTAGCCAGGATGGTCTCGATCTCCTGACCTCGTGATCCGCCCATCTCGGCCTCCCAAAGTGCTGGGATTACAGGCTTGAGCCACCGTGCCCGGCCTTGGAGGATCTCTTGAGGCCAGGAATTTGACCCCAGCCGGAGCAACATAGACACCACAAAAAAATAAAATAGAATGGAAAATTAGCCAGGCATAGTAGTGTGCAGTCCCAACTACTTGGGAGGCTGAGGTGGGAGGATCACATGAGCCCAAGAGTCTAAGTCTGTACTGAGCTGTGATCACGCCACTGTATTCCAACCTGGGCAACAGAAGGAAACCCTGTCTCTGAAAGAAAAAAAAAATTAAGTGGTGTAACTACTTTTAATGATATATTTTATTTAACCCAATATGTTAAAATCCTTATCCTTTTAACATGTAATCAATGTAAAAATTAATGAGATATTTCACTTTTTTTGTACTAAAAGTTTTCAAAAGTTGGTACAAAAATAACCTAGTACTGTGTGGTCCCAGGTTACAGAGCAGCGCACCGAGGTTCAGACTGAGGAGGTCTGTAGACAGGGAGACTTGAACCCACTGCCTGCTTGACCTGTGTCCCCGTTGGCCTTCCCTGGCTCTGAAGCTGGTGCTGTGGCAGAGGGATCCTGGGGCCCCGGAGACTCCAGCATCCCCATCTCAGGCCAGCTCCAGGATCCCCCAGCCATTTCTCATCTAATTGGATTCCCAGCTCTTCCTTCCTCAATTCCAGGTCACTGCTGTGTTTGTTTATAAACCTGGTGCAGACTGCATCCCTGGAGCCCAGTACCCATCTGTAGAAATCATCAGGATCCCCCTCCAGGCCAGATGTCAGCTGGGCTGCTCCACCCCACTCCATCCCATCCTGCTCAGCTGGCTCCCATTGGCATTTATTTATTTATTTATTTATTTAGAGATGGAGCCTCACTCTGTTGCCCAGGTTGGAGTGCAGTGGTGTGATCTCGGCTCACTGTAACTTCCGCCTCACAGGTTCAAGCAATTCTATTGCCTCAGCATCCCGAGTAGCTAGGATTACAGGCATGCACCATCACTTCTGGCTAATTTTTGTATTCGTAGTAGAGACGAGGTTTCGCCATGTTGGCCAGGCTGGTCTCAAACTCCTGACCTCAAGTGATTCAGCCGCCTTGGCCTCCCAAAGTGCTGGGATTACAGGCGTTGAGCCACCTCGCCTGGCCCCCACTGGCTTTTGTGCCTGGCCAGTAGTCCCAGTGTCCAGCCAGCCCTTTCTGATTGGCCTGTCTGGGGTAGTTGAGCTTCCTCAAAGATGGCTGCCATGTTGAATTCATTCATTGTTGGTACCAGCTCAAGGCCCAAGGGGTTTTCACAGCACAGCAAGGTCCCAGCCCCCATGTGTTCTGGACCTCACCCTCACTACTCCACTCCCTGTTCCCCTCATTCAGAATCATTAGGGAGCCCTCCCCTCAGCCCAGTCCCCCACCCTAACCAGCACCACAATTTACAAGGGCTTTTGGAGTCTCTCAGGCACATCCTTTTGATCAGGCTCCCTACTGACCCCTGGAGGTTATTCACAGCAATGACTCACCCAAGAAACACACAGAGTGGCCTCAGTTTCTCCATCAATAAAATGGGAATTAAAGCCCTCATCTATCAGGGAAGGGAAAGATGTGAACTTGCTTCGAGGATTGTACAGTGAGGGGCCATTGCTAATGATTGCTAAGCACAGCTGTGGAAGCTGAGAAAATGAGGGGGGGTAAGCTAGAGGAGGGTCCTCCTTCCCACCCACACCCTTGCCCTGCCTCTGCAGGATAGCAGTGAAGATCACCAGCACAGCCAGTGACCGGCTGTGTGAACCTGGGCCAGGCAGAGCACCCCTTTGAAACTCAGTTGCCACATCTATAACATAGGTAGTAAAATAAAATGGGGGTGCCATGGCCCCCTCTCAGGGTGGTCATGAGCACTCTGGGTGAAGGTCCCAGCCTAGTGCAGGTGTCTGATAAATGTGGGCTCTGTCCTTTCCTGGGGGAGCCCCTGTCTGGGCATTAGCCTCCGTGTGCTGTCCCAGGCTCCAGGCCAGACAGGGCAGGAGAATCCCCCTGCCCCTCACCCACACAGTGGGCATCTCAGCAGCCCTGAGTACTGTAGGTCTCACCCTTCGTGTCCCTCCTTTGGGACAAGGTCAGCCTTGCTTCTGTCCCCAGCCCAGAAAACAACCTTCATTAGAGCATTGAGCACAGGGCAACATTCATTATCCCACTTGGAGAAACTGAGGCCCAGGGAGGGGCAAGGAGTCTCAAGACTCCTCACCTGGCTGGGCGCAGTGGCTCACACCTGTAATCCCAGCACTTTGGGAGGCCAAGGCGGGCGGATCACCTGAGGTCAGGAGTTTGAGACTAGCCTGGCCAACATGGTGAAACCCCGTCTCTACTAAAAATACAAAATTAGCCAGGTGTGGTAGCACATGCCTGTAGTCCCAGCTACATGAGAGGATGAGGCAGGAGAATGGTTTGAACTCAAGAGGCGGAGGCTGTAGTGAGTCAAGATCGTACCACTGCAACTCCAGCCTGGGCAACAGAGCAAGACTCCATCTCATATGAAATAAAATAAAATAAAATAAATAAAATAAAATATAAAATAAAATATAAAATAAAATAAAATAAAATAAGCCTTCACCTGTTGGAGGCAGCTGGGCCTGCTTTGATTTTCGGCGGATGTTGGGGGAAAGGTGCAGAGGAAGCAGGGAAGTCCCAGGGAGGTGTGCCTGGCTAAGACCCTGCAGGAGGGAGGCCCACCAAAAGGGAGCCAGGTGACATCCAAGGTCCTTGGGGCCGCCTGCTAGCCTGCCCGTGCCAGGGAGAGGGAGTGGCATCAGAACGGGCAGCCCCTGCTTGGTGCTGGCTCCGGCCAAACCTTATCAGCCCTCAAAATGCCCCCGAGTGAGCAGATTTGCACGGGACGTTCCCTTTGTCAGAAACACCCTTCCCTTCTCTCTTCCAGATTCAGTGCCAATGTCACCTCCTCCAGGAAGTCTTCCCTGACTGCCCATATCAAGGCCAGGTCCCCCCAGCATACAAGACTGTCACTCCCCATCTTTTCCCTTTCAGAGCATTTATCATAATATTAATAGTAATTTAAACAATGGAACGCTGGAGTTTGCCATTTAGTGTTTACCCCCTCCTCCAGACACCAGAAGCTCTGTGAGGGCCAGGACTGTATCCATCTGTCCGTCCTGTTTGCTACCACACAGGACTTGCCACCTTGCAGGTGCTCAACAAATGTTTGCGGAATAAAAGAATGGCCAGCTGGTTTGCTCCCCGATCAGGGCTGCGGGGCAGGTGGCCTACCTCCCAGAGCCGAGCACCCAGTGAAGCACATCTTGGGGGCTCAGCTATGGGTGGGATGAGCTGGGGCTCCCTGGCTTCTTTCTAGCACCTGGGGGGCCTTCACCTGCCCTGAATCAGGGATGGCAGCGTCATGGCACTGCCCAGGCACCTACTGTGTGCCACGCAGGAGGGCGGGAGGTGGAGGATCGGAGGTCCCACATGGGTCAGGTGCAAACCTGCTCCTCTCCTACAGCCTCTGAGGGTCCCAGGCAGCCCTGGGCGCACAGCAGGGCCTCAATTAATGGTTTGGATGGAAAATGCCCTCCGTCCTGAGGGAGGCAGAGGGGGACCCAGGAAGGTTCTACGAGATGGACCTTGGAGAGAAGGCACTCAGGACAGGCAAGTTGATGGGACAGGCGGTAGCTGGGGACAGCTGTGAGAGAAGTGAGGAGGGACAGATGAGGGAGTATCGGGGAGTTGAGGGACCCCGTTGCCCCTCTGCAGAGCCCCAGGGTCCTCATCCGCCTGGGATCAGCGCTCCCCAGTCACAGCCAACCCCAGCCTTTAACAGGACCCATGGCCAAGTTCCTACAGGGGCCTTGGGGCAAGTGCTGGGGCCAGAGCTCTGCTGCCCACCCTGCTATTGCCAGCTCCCAGCAAGCCCCTCACCTCCTGGGCGGGCCTCGGTTTCCCCATCTGCATAATGAGGACATGGTGCTTTTCAGCTGCCCTGGCCCTCTTCACGTGCAGCTCACCTCGCTCCTGACCCAAGGTTGTGCTTGCACCGCGGCCTGACAGGGCGAGGAGCCGGCCCTCCTTGGGGCAGAGCTGGCCGAAGCCATCCGTCCTGGGGTCGGCTCTTGTTCCAATCTGGTGGGAGCTGCCCGCGCCTCCTCCAGCGGGGACTGAGAATTTCCGTGCTGACCTCACCATCTGGATGAGCAGTTCCAGATGTCACTGGGGGCGGGGAGGGGGTTCCTGGGAAGGTCCTGGCAGCTTCAGAGGGTACTGAGGCTGAGAAGACGGCCAGCCTAGCCTGAGCCTCCCCTCGAGCCAGGGCCCCTGGAATCCCCCGCATTCAGGCCGGGCTGGAGTGTGGGACAGGAGAGGAGGAGGGCAGGGGCCGAGGGGAGCACCAGATGAGGAGTCCAGAGGCTGCATTTGCATCTGGATCTGCTGCTTCCTCGCTGTGGGGCCACGGGGTGACTTCTTCATCCAAACCTCAGT
This sequence comes from Theropithecus gelada, assembly GCF_003255815.1. NCBI lineage: Eukaryota > Metazoa > Chordata > Mammalia > Primates > Cercopithecidae > Theropithecus > Theropithecus gelada. The sequence continues at coordinate 51,755,123 of NC_037670.1, read as the reverse complement.
TATCATTCAAATGGGTACATTGACACCTGACTCCAGGAATTCCATGGAAGCTCTGCCAGGCTCCCAGAAAGATGAGGCCATCCTTTTTAAATGGTCCCTGGGAAGCTTGTGCCAGGAGGCTCTGGGGACACTGAGGCATGTCAGACCTTGCCTGGTACCCGGCGTGGCTGGTCCCCCTCCAGCACAGTATAGCCTCCAACTCCTGGGCCCGCTATCCTGCTCTTGCTCCTGCTGTTCCTGCTCCCTGGGCACCCTTCCTCACCACCTTCTAACTCCTACTCATTCTTCAAGACCCATTTCAGGTGCCTCCTCCTCCAGGAAGCCAACCCTGATAGCCCCATATCCCAGCCTGGTGAGGGGCTGTGTTTCCAGGGAACAGTCTAGCCTGGTGTTTAGGTGCACAGTCTCTGGGACAGGCTGCTGGGTTCACATCCTGGCTTTGTGACTCCCTTGCTGTTGTGACATTGGGCAAGCCCCTTAACTTCTCTGTGCCCTCGTAGCCTCTCTCAAGGGGAGTAACAGAACCACCCGTAACACGTGTGGACAACTCAGCCTGGCGCCTGGTACAGCGTGAGCTCTCAGTAGACAGTGGTGGTTGTTATGGGATGGACAGGATTTCTCCCCCGCATCCCTGAGTGCCAGCTCCATGCTGGGCACCGCCTGGTGATGGAGGCTCAGGACTGAGAACGGGCTTCAGAGTCCGGGCCCCCTCCTGGTGAAGTTCCTCGATTAGCCAGGTGGAGACGGGAGCCTGTAAAGGTCAATAGCCCGGGGCAAACCGCGCATCCGGGTGGGTGTGTGGGACAGGAGGAAGACAGGTCTGTTTGCTCCCGGGCCCCAAGCCACAGCACCCAGTGGCTGGTGCCCAGCCAGCAACCCAGCACAGGCACTGCCTGCTGTGCCACCCCGACCCCTGAGGCCGGCCAGCAGGGAGTGGGCCGGGGTTGGACCCGCACTCCCTGGAATCAGGGTTGAGGACGGGCTGTGCCTGCAGAGCTTGGGGTCAATCTCTGTCCTCCACCCGGTTCTGACTTCTGGGCCCTTGGTTGTCCGGGTTGCCGAGATCTTTAGCAGCTCCTGTCTCCCACCCCAGGAGGGAGAGGCCCTGAAGCCACAGTAAACGGGGTGAGGTCACAAGTCTACACACAGGCCAAGTACACGTGTCACCATGGGGACGAGGGCCAGCCTGCTTCTCCCTGGGGAGTAGGAGGCACGCAGCATTCTGAGAACTGTGGGTGCCCGGACTGGGCTCGCACAGACAGCTGGGCTCCTGTGTCCAGGGCTGTGGCTGCCCGGGCCACCCTACCCTGCCAGGACCCAGGCATGGACAGCAGATGGCATTGCTGGACTGCTGAGCCCAGCGAATGACGGGGGAGACTGAGGCTCAGAGGCCAGGAGCGCCAGGCTGTCAGCTGGTGGGAAGCCTGTTTCAGCCCCCTGCCTCCATGCTCTGCACAGCCCTGGCCCTGGGCCCTGTACCCAGAGTCCTTCTCTGTGTCCTCGATCCACAGCTGAAACCAGGGCTGTCCCTGGGGCTGGGGGTAGGACAGGGAGCGGGGAGGCAGCACTGGCTCCCCTTCCTGCTGTGGTGAGGGCTTCCCTCTCTGTGGTCCTCTGGGGGAGGCAGGTAGGAGGGACCTGCAGCCTGCTGAGCCCCAGGACGGCCAGGCAGGATGGGGACGCGGATGTGGCCAGGGCGGGCAGGCAGGCTCATCCTCCACTGCCCAGGGCTGCCCCCTGCAGGGCCACAGCCAGTCCTGCTATGAGCCGGGCAGGAGAGATGGGCTTCACAGCCGCGGGCTCCGCACTGCTCTGCACTACCCAGGGGGCTGGTGGACAGTCACAGACATCTTGAGGCCCCTCCCGGCCTCAGCACTCCCAGCCTCCTGCCAGGACGGCCGGGCACAGGCCCCAGCGGCAGCACCCGTGGAGAGGTCAGGCAGGACCCAGGTCAGCCCTGGGAGGAGACGTGAGAACGGAGAATCCTGGCGGGGGCATCCCTGGGAGCCAGGCCTCTCCAGACACACAGACAGGGAAACAGCAAACCTCCCTGTCACCCAGAGGCTTGCTCTGGAACTCACACCCCACGCCTCGCACACTCACGGGCTCATACAATCATCCGGCCTGCAGCCAGGATATACAACCATGAGATCACAGCACACGCACTGCACACACACTGCACATGGCTGCACACGCACTGCACACGGCTGCACACAGCTGCACACGGCTGTGCAGGCACCGTACACTTGCTGCACACACACTGCAACACACTACACACACACATTGCACGCGGCTGCACACTCCTGCTTGCAGCAGCCCTAGGGCTCCATGTCCCCTCCAGGTCCACTCCAGGCTGGCTCCCCTCCTCAGAAGCCCCAAAGCTACCCGACAGCCTGAGACTCTCTCTGCTCACCTCCCTTCCTCCCTGAGGGCCCAGCTGGTCCCTCCCATGCTCAGCCTGAGGTGGGGAGGCATCCCGGGTGCGGGAAAAGCCCTCCCCTCTCCTGTCAGAGCCTGGAATGTGCTGACCAGCGCCCGCCTAATCCTCGCTGTATGCCCCACAGGGTGGCAGAGCCGGCGGGGACCGGGGTGGGCTGGGGGACAGGCCCTGTAGCACCAGGTGGTCAGACGGGACCCCAGAAGCCAGGGCAGGGGTCGGCAGGCAAGCCTCCCGTCCCAGGCCTGCCCTTGGCCAGATGGGAGGATCCGAGTCCCTGGAGAGATCCGTAATTTCGGAGGAAGAGCCAGGCTGGGGTCCCTGCCCAGACCTTGCCATCCCTGTGAGAAAGGAGTGGCTGCTTTCCTGGATCCTGAAGGAGTGAAGTGAATGACAGTCAGGGGAAGCAGGGGCAGGTGACCCCATCTCTCTTGTGCCTGCACAGAGAACTAGTTGGAAGGGAGAGGCCCGAGGTGGAGGGAGATACGGGCTGGGAAGGGGCTACAGACCTTGTCAAGTCACCCGGCGGGTAGGGCCCCGGTGCTCCCCACCCCCAGCCCCCCCCCCCGCCGCGCTCTCTGCTCCCAGCCACCCATCTATATCCCCAGGCTCCCCGTGCCCTCCCACAGTGGCTGGAAGCAGATGGCAGTGCAGGTGGGTGAGACCCTGGACCTGGAGAAGGAGAGCAGGGCAGGGCTGGGGGCTCCCTGAGCCACCCGTGCTCTCTCTGCACAGAGCTGGGGGTGTGGGTTCTGGCCTCTCATCAGACCTTGGGGCTGAGAGGGCGTCGGGGTGAAGGTCTCCCCAGAGCTGGCCTGCTGGGCAGGCATGTCCCTCCTGCCCCAGTCCCGGTCACCCTGTCATGAAGACACCAGAGGAACAGAGTCTTAGCCTATGTCTGGCACCGGGCTGAGGGCAGGCTGGGTGGGCAGGGACCTTCCTGGACAGATGGGATACATGGGGTGGGGATGGGGGTGGGAGGGAGGAGGCTGCAGCCCTGTGAGGCTGGTCCCCCTGTCTCTTCCACTCAGTTTGAAGCCTTCTGTGCAGGGGGCCTGGCCCCCGGCTGGAACCTGCTCGTCCAGGGACATGGTGACTCTGGAGAGGACAGGTCAGTGGCACTGCCCTCCCCTCCCTGGGCCTTGGACTGGGTGGCCGGACCCGGCCGTTTGCAGCTCTTGACCCGCACCATGTCCACCCCAAGTTCGAGATTCACTTCCTGTCGGAGACGGGGGACATTGCCTTCCACGTCAAGCCCCGGTTCTCCAGCACCACCATGGTGGGCAGTGCCTTCCAGGGCAGCCGCTGGGGCCTGGCGGAGCTGTCTAGCATCTTCCCGCTGGCCCCGGGGGAGCCCTTTGAGGTGACAGGGGCCTGGGTGGGGCCTGGGCCAGGCAGGGGAGGCCCGTGGGGGAACAGGGAGCCAGTGGGCAGGGGATTCACAGTGGACGCTTACAGGTCAGGGGGCCAGGGCAGGGTCTGGGTGGGCCTCCCTGGCCTCAGTTTCCCTACGTGTGCGGTGGGTGCCCACCACCCTGGCTACCAGTCACCCCATCTTGGGAGAAAGGAGGGGACTTCAGACTGGGGGCTCCAAACCAAGGAACCCCGGGGCCTGCCAGGCTGTGCTTCCTGGAGACAGCCGGCAGGCATATTCCTGTTACAAGCGGGACCAGACCCCAGGCCCTGGGGGTCAGCACTGAGGTCACTGGCCCCGGCCTGCCCAGATAGAGGTCAGCTCGGACGCGGAGCATTTCCACGTCTACGCCTGGGAGCATAAGGTGCTGCAGTCCCCACACCGCCAGAGGCCTCTGGGCACCATCACCAGGGTGTGCGTGCTGAGTGACCACCTCTGGTCCAGGGGAAGGAGTTGGCCAAGAGGGGCCTGAGCTGGGGGTAAGGTCCCTGCCTCCAACCCAGGCCCCTGCCCACTTCCGCCACACACTGCCCACCCCAGCAGGGACTTTGCTTCTCACCCTGATCCGGGGACCCTCCTCCGCCTGGGGAGGGGCTGTCTACCTGGTGTCCCACCCTGCTCCTCTCCCTGCCAGCCCTGCACATCTGGCCACCAGAGTGGGCCCACGGTCCACCTCCCGCCCTGGTCTGTGCGTAGGCAGAACGGGAGCTAAGGGCCTGCCTTGGTTATTTGCAGGGACCAGGGCTACTGAGAGGCACCTGTAGCCCCAGGAGCCAGACTTGGCTTGTCCCATGTCCAGGGCACCTGGATCCCCACTGTGGGGCAGCTGGGCAAGGGGGTCTGTGGTCCTGCGTGCTCCCACCAACTCCACTTTCAATAAATTCTGAGAAGGCTGCAGGTGCTCGGCTGCTGGGGGGTGGCGGGGGGAGGCTGAGGTGGGGCCGGCGCTATGACCCTGGAAGCTGGGGGCTGGGGGACCCTGAGACCAACACCCCAGGGATGACCCAACCCCCTCACTTTGTCCCCAGGACCCTGAAGTTCTCACGTAGGGCTGGGATGGACCGGGGAGGGGTGTCGGATGGCATCCGATGTGGGGAGGGCGCCTGCCATGGGCCAGAAGCTCCCAGCAGACCCCAGGGGACAGAAAGGCAGGGGCAGGCGTGGCCTGGGCCACTCTCCACCCAGAACCACCAGGCTCAGGCTCTTGCCATGGCTCAGCCCTGGTGGGGAGAGTCAGCCCTGAAGGACTCATGTCCTGCCTGGTCCAAGCCATCTCCTCGGAGGCCCCAAGGCTTCCTTCTCCCCCTACTTCCTGCAGGGGCCTTTCCTGTTTCTCCTAGCCCACCTGGAGGGAGACGTGTGCCTGTCCCAGCAGCCTCCTGTGTGTGTGGTGGTGAAAGCCAGGCTGGTGTGTGGTGGGGGCAGGAAGCCCCCAGAGGCCTCATACGGGAACATGAGCACTGTGGGGAGAGTCCCCCAGGCCTGCCCCTCCTGGCTGCGTGACCATCCACAAATCCCCCCAACCAGCCTCAGGTTCCACATCTACACAGTGGCAGTTGTGGCTCCTGCCACAAGGTCTGCAAAGGGCTCAGCCTTCCGAAGACCGAGCCCAAGAGCACCAGGGTGGGAGGGTGACTTCAGGGGCTCACACATGAGATTTCCTGTGAGTTTTCATAATTGTATGTTAATTCCACTACAATTACCAACACCGGGCATCTCTTCACCTCTATCTCTACCTATATATCATTGATATCTATCGTCTATCATGTATATATCATCTATATCCGTCATGATCTTCATCTTCATCAATCATCCATCTATCTATCTATCTATTCATCTATCTAACCACCTACCAATCTATCGATTATTTATCCACGTGAAACTAGTGACGTCACAGCTTAGGATGAAACTCAACAGGTATTTAACCTTAAGTGAGTTATTTAAAGGAAAGTATTAGGCCAGGTGCATGCCTGTAATCCCAGCACTTTGAGAGGCCACAGTGAGGGGATCCCTTGAGACTCTAGGAGTTGGAGACCAGCTTGGAGAACACAGCAAGTCCCCGTCTCTACAAAAAATACAATTGGCCAGTTGTAGTGGCTCACGCCTGTAATCCCAGCACTCTGGGAGGCTGGGTGGGGGGGGGCCTCCCAGAAATCCTGTCTCTACAAAAAATTTTTTAATATTTTGTAGAGACAGGGTTTCACCACGTTGGCCAGGCTGGTCTCAAACTCCTAACCTCAGGTGATCTGCCTGCCTCGGCCTCCTGAAGTGCTGGGAGTACAGGCATGAGTCACCGCACCCGGCCTGGCACTTGTTATAATGCTACTGTATAATTCCCAAACGTCTTGCCTCCTCGGGTTTTACAAATGGGGAAACTGAGGCTGGGGTGGGATCAGGAAGTCAGCAGAAGGGTGGGGTCCGGAGAGAGGAGGGTCCAGTAACCCTCGCTGCCCTCCAGCTCTGGGGAGGCATCTGAGGGCAGACCATGGCGCCCCCACTCCAGGTGACACAATGGCGGCCCAGTCTCCAGCTGTGCGGCTTCCTTCCTGTCTCCACTCACTTCCCCGCCTGCATCCACGGCCCAGCTGGCAGGAGCCCCTTCCTGCCGTCTCTTCGCCTCTTCGGGAGGCCTGGCCTTTGTGTCCACTGGGAGGGGCTGGGGACAGCGGGGAGACGTGCACTGACAAGTCCCGGCCATGGGTGGGACTGGAGCGTGGGGAAGTGGGGATCCACACAGCAGGGCCTGGATCTATGGTCAGGCCTGCCTGCTCCTGGTCCTAGGGGCTCTCAGCCTGTCAGGGAAGATGTCCGGCTTGGCCTGCCAGGCCCTTGCCTTGAGACCCAAGCTGCCTGCTCACCCTCCCTGGGCCTGTTTCCCTGCAAATAAAAGGCTCCCTCCCTGCAAAACTCTGCCTCCCCAATAGCCATGCAAGGTGAGAGTGTGCCAAAGTGTGAGATGACAGGCTCTTTTCTTACTGTGGGGTGGCTGAGGCTGGGGACGACCCGGGAACCAGGCCTACACCTTCTCCCAAGAATTTGGCAAGGTGTGGAATGAGCGCAAATCATTTTACAGACGTACAAACAGGCTCAGGGAGACGGAGTGACTCACTCAGGGTTGCTCAGCAAGCGAGAGTTGGAGCTGGCCCTTCTCTCCACTCCAGTTTGCAAACCAGACCACAGGGGCCCCAGACCCTGAAGCAGTGTTGATCCTCAGTCTCCCCATCCATAAAATGGGGTGCAGGGAGCTATGGTCTCTACGTGTCCTGCTGCAGCAGCTGCTGCCCTCCCTATCACACCTTCCATGGCTCCCACCACCCTCAGCACAAAGCTCAGCTTCCTGTCTGATCTGGCCGCAGCCCAGCGCTGCAGCCCCAGTGGCCCATTCCCCTACCTGCCCCTTCGGCTCAGAAGACACCTCCTCTGGGAAGCCTTCCCTGACATCCTGCTGGGCTCTTGCAGCCCGGCTTTCATTGAGGCCCTGCCCTCCCATCACACTGCCTCATCTGAATGCGAGGGACCCCGTCTTACCCCAGCCCCCAGACTGGCCCAGAGCACATTCCACTTGAACTCTTTTTAGGACAGGCAGCTCACTACCTCCCCAGAGCAGCCCATCGCCCTGCTGACCAGAAGCAAATGCCAGAGCTGACTTAAATCTGCTCCTCCCCTGTGCCATGGCAGAGGCTCCTTAGAAGGTGCCCACACGCTCCTTGATGCCTCCAGAGACCCAAAGCCATCAGCAGGGTGTTGTTTCCTGCTAAAGTGGCTACGGGAGGTCGAGCAGGGCAGCCCCTGGCCCCGGCGCACTGAACCACATCTCTGGGAGAATGTGTCTCCCCCTCAGTTCTCTGTCTGGAGTTGGGGTGAGATTCAGGCAGATTCCCTGCACAGGGCCTGTCCGGGGAAACACAGCTACCCGGGTAAGGAGGCTGCAGCCCCTGGAGGGTCAGGTGCACAGGCCTCCTAACACCACCTGCTGGCCAAAGGCTCCAGGCTCTCTGCAGGGTCAAGGAGTGACTCAAATGCCCACAGGGGGAGGGCAAATGTGCCGAAGTGAGACAGGTGGGCACAGGGCAGTAGGGGTTGGTGGGGTCTGTGCCCAATAGAAACGCACACTGCTCCCACCCCCACCCTGCCCAGCTCCTTCCAATCATGCACAGGGACCTGTGGACCCAGAGCAGGCAGATCTTCTGAATTTAAAACATCTGAGATTCAAGTGCTGTCTGCTGTCTCTGTTTTGAAACACCAGCCACTACGGGGAGACTTAAAGAAGGTATCGGCCGCAGGCAAAACTGCCTCCAGGGGCGCCTGGCCTGAAACCTCTGCTTGCTTTTTTTTCTCCTTCTCTCCCCTCCCCTCCCCTCACTTCCCTTTTTTCCTTCCTTCTTTCCTTCCTTCCTTCTCTTTCCTTCCTTCCTTCTCTTTCCTTCCTTCCTTCCTTCCTTCCTTCCTTCCTTCCTTCCTTCCTTCCTTCCTTCCTTCCTTCCTTCCTTCCTTCCTTTCTTCTTTCTTTCTTTCTTCTTTCTTTCTCTCTCTCTCTTTTCTTTCTTTCCTTCTTTCTTTTTGAGACAGAGTCTTGCTCTGTCACCCAGGCTGGAGTGCAGTGGCGCAATCTCAGCTCACTGCAACTTCTGCCTCCCAGGTTCAAGTGATTCTCCCGCCTCAGCCTCCTGAGTAGCTGGGATTACAGGCACGCACCACCATGCCAGGCTAACTTTTGTCTTTTTATTAGAGACGGGGTCTCACTATGTTGGCCAGGCTTGTCTCATACTCCTGACCTCAGGTGATCCGCCTGCCTCAGCCTCCCAAAGTGCTGGGATTACAAGCATGAGCCACCATGCTCGGCTAATTTTTGTTTTTAGTAGAGATGGGATTTTACTATGTTGCCCAGGTGGGTCTTGAGCTCCAGGGATTGCAGGCATGAGCCGCCGCGCCCGCCCGAAACCTCTGCTTTAAAACCAGCTTCTCCTCTTTTCTGGCCTCTGCTCTGTTCCTCCCTCTCCACCAGGACAGAGGTTGGTGGTCTCTCCAGGGTGACTCCTCCCCATGTAAGCCCTCTCAGCGCCCCATGTAAGCCCTCTCAGCGCCCCATGTAAGCCCTCTCAGCGCCCCATGAGGAACAGACCGGCCAGCAGAGGGCACTCCCGACATGGCCTCAACCCAACGCCAGGCTACAAAGCCCTGTTCCCAGCATGGGGCAGGTGGACCTGCATTCCTGGACCCACAGTTTTGGTTTCCACAAGAGGACAGCCTGGGCCTGAGTCCAGGGGCTGAGAGGAGGAGAACCAGGGAGGGGACCTGGGCCCAGCCTGTCCCGTTTGCTGCAGAGCCCAGGGCCCGGCTCCGAGCTGAATGGAGGGAGAAGAAACCTTACATGGACCTGAGTGAATCACAGGCTCAGTTTCCCCTTCTGTAAGATGGGTGGCTGTGAGGAGGGGCCTGTACAGGGCCGGGCAAGTGCAGTAGAATACGGTCCACGTGGGTCCACACCTGCCTCCATCCCCACCGAGGAAGTGAGTGGTCTGCCAGCCCCGGGATGTCTCAGCCTGGCCTGGTGCAGCTGCCAGTGCCTCCCATGCCCCCGCCGCGGCTGGGACTCCTGTGCCTCGCTCACCTGCTTCCTGCAGGTCCAGTGACAGCTGTCCTGCCCCCCTCTGTGGCCAGTGTCAGTGCAGGGGTGACGGGCATTTTCCTGCAGCTCAACCAGCTTGGGCTCCTGGGAGGCCGACATGGGCTCAGCACCACCCAGGCAGGGCTGGGGATCCGCCAGGGCCATATGTGTAGGGGGTGACCATGAAGCCCCAGGGTGCTGAGAGTAGAGGATGGGGCCAGGTGCGGCGCATGCGCCTATAATCCCAGCACCTTGGGAGGCCGAGGCGTGAGGATCGCTTGAGGTCGGGAGTTCAAGACCAGCCTGGCCAACATGGTGAAACCCTGTCTCTACTAAAAATACAAAAAATTAGCCATGGTGGTGCGTGTCTGTAATCCCAGCTACTCGGGAGGCTGAGGCAGGAGATTCGCTTGAACCCAGGAGGCGGAGGTTGCAGTGAGCCAAGATTGTGTCATTGCACTCCAGCCTGGGTGACAGAGCGAGACTCCGTCTCAAAAAACAACAACAAACAACAACAAAAAGGCAAGGGCAGAACAAAGTCAAGACCCATCTGTTAGACGTGCAGATGCTTGACTGCCGACTGACCGCTTCTAGAAGGATTTGGAAAGCCTGGCTTCAGGGTCTGCCTCTGAACAGGGGACGGAGAGCTGGGGGGTGCTGTGGTAGGCCAGGGTGCACTTTTAAAATCTGCATTCAAACATTTTCCCCAACATTTATTGTGAAAATTTTCAAACACATAGAAAAGTTGAAATAGGCCAGCTACAGTGGCTCACACCTGTAATCCCAGCACTTTGGGAGGCCGAGGTGGGAGGATTGCTTGAGCCTAGGCATTCAAGACCAACCTGGGCAACATGGGGAGACCCCATCTCTACAAAAAAATTTAAAAATTAGCTGGACATGGTGGCATGTGCCTGCAGTTCCAACTACTTGGGAGGCTGAGGCGGGAGGACAAAGGTAGCAGTGAGCTGTTATTGCCCTGCGGCACTCCAGCCTGGGTGACAGAGCAAGACCCTGTCTCAAAAGAAAAGAAAAGTTGAAATATTTTTCAGCCAGCACTCGCGTACCCATCGCCTGGATTCAACGTGAATCCAGGTTTTACTCCAGTTACTCCACATGTTACCTACCTATCTTGGGTTTCAGTACATTTCTTTTTTTTTCTTTTTTTTTTTTTTTTGAGATGGCGTCTGGCTCTGTCACCCAGGCTGGAGTGCAGTGGTCGGATCTCGGCTCACTGCAAGCTCCGCCTCCTGGGTTCACGCCATTCTCCTGCCTCAGCCTCCTGAGTAACTGAGACTACAGGCGCCGCCACCACTCCCTGCTAATTTTTTGTATTTTTAGTAGAGGTGGGGTTTCACCGTGTTAGCCAGGATGCTCTCAATCTCCTGACCTTGTGATCTGCCCGCCTCGGCCTCCCAAAGTGCTGGGATTACAGGTGTGAGTCACCGCGCCCGGCCTTTTTTTGTTTGTTTTTCTTTTTTGAGAGAGTTTTGCTCTTGTCACCCAGGCTAGAGTTCAGTGGCACAATCTCAACTCACTGCACCTCTGCCTCCTGGGTTCAAGTGATTCTCCCACCTTAGCCTCCCAAGTAGCTGGGATTACGGGCGTCCGCCACCACGTCCAGCTCATTTTTTTTTTTTTTTGTATTTTTAGTAGAGACAGGTTTTCACCATGTTGGTCAGGCTGGTCTCGAACTCCTGACCTCAGGTGACCTGCCTGCCTCAGCCTCCCAAATTGCTGGGATTACAGGTATGAGCCAATATTCATTGCATTTTTCCGTGTGTACTTACAACACTTTGAAACTTTGTTACATTATAGGCTCTTTTAAGAAATCATAAAAAAAGAAAAAGAAATCATCAGAGTTCCCTTTGGAATGATGAAAAAGTTTTGGTAATAGGGGTGATGGTTGCACAATATTGTGAACGCAATCAATGCCACTGAATTGTACGCTTAAAAATGGCTACAGTGGCAAATTGTTTGTTACATGTGTTATTTTCTTTTTTGTAGAGACAGTCTTGTTCTGTTGCCCAGGCTGGAGTGCAGTGGCTCAGTCATAGCTCACTGCAGACTTAAATTCCTGGGCTGAAGTGATCCTCCTGCCTCAGCCTTCCAAAGTGCTGGGATTACAGGCATGAGCCACTGTATTCAGCCTGTCATGTGTATTTTACCACACACACATAAGAAAATTTAGGCCACCCATGGTGGTTCACACCTGTACTCCCAGCACTTAGGGAGGCAGATGTGGGAGGATCGCTTGAGCCCAGGAGTTCAAGACCAGCCGGGGCAACATAGTGAGACCCCATTCTCCACAAAAAGGGAAAAAAAAAATAGCAATACGGCCATGCCCAAAACGATGGAATTTTACCTTTAATGAATGAATTGCATGGTATGTGAATTGCATCTCAAAAAATCTGTTTGTCTTTTTTCTTAAACATCATAGGCAGTGGTGGCCAGGGGTTCTCACTGCTCGAGAAATGGTCTCGGAGCTGGAGATGTTCTCTCAGGTGCAGTGGTGGACGCGTGACTCCATGCATTTTTCAAAACCCATGCAAGTCCACAGCACAAAGAATGAACTTCGCTGTATGCAAATTTTTTCAAATGAGCCAGGATGTCAGGGGAACCCAGGATGGAACGCGGCCTGTGACAACGGACTCTAATTGAATTACAAATGTGTGACATCACTCAGGGAAGGGGAGTGGGGGAGAGGCTGTTCTCAATGATTTTGGACAACACTGTTTTGTCTAGATCCTGAGGCTCAGGACAAAACCAACTGTGTACAAACACTGGGCTCTAGTTAGTAGGTTTGGTTCTCCCAGGGGTACATCTTAGCAATTCGGAAACAAGGAACACTGGGATTGAACAAACAAGTAAGTTGTGCCTCATGGGAGCCAGGCTTCTCCCGGTCACAGCAAGAAGTGAAAAATCAGCACAGATAAACCCATGGGGCTGGGAAGGCTGGCTACGTCTCCATGCATGAGAGAAGACATTGGACCCTCACCTTACACCAGCGGTCCCCAGCCTTTTTAGCACCCGGGACTGGTTTCGTGGAAGACAATTTTTCTGCTGACCGGAGGGTGGGGGATGGTTTGGGGATGATTCAAGCACATCACATTCATTTCTATTGTGTTTTATTTCTATTATTATTATTAGCTGAAATGGAGTCTCTCTGTGTCACCTGGGCTGCAGTAGTGGCCCGGTCTCAGCTCACTGCAACCTCTGCCTCCCGGGTTCAAATGATTCTCCTGCTTCAGCCTCCCAAGTAGCTAGGATTACAGGTGCCCACCACCACGTCCAGCTAATTTTTTTGTATTTTTAGTAGAGACAGGGTTTTACCATGTTGGCCAGTCTGGTCTCGAACTCCTGACCTCAAATGATCCACCTGCCTCGGCTTCCCAAAGTGCTGGGATTACAGGTGTGAGCCACTGCACCACGCCTCTAATATTATTTGAAATGGAGTCTTGCTCTGTTGCCCAGGCTGGAGTGCAGTGGTGCAATCTCAGCTCGCTACAACCTCTGCCTTCAAGGTTCAAGTGATTCTCCTGCCTCAGACTCCTGAGTAGCTGGGAATTACAGGCACACACCACGCCTGGCTAATTTTGTATTTTTAGTAGAGAGAGGGTTTCACCAGGTTGGCCAGGCTGGTCTTAAACTCATGAGCTCAAGTGATCCTCCTGCCTTGGCCTCCCAAAGTGCTGGGATTATAGGCATGAGCCACTGTGCCCGGCCAAGATAAATTAGACTTCATCAAAATTTAAAACTTTTGTGCATCAAAGGATACTATCAACCAAGTGAAAAGGCAAGCCACTGAATGGGAGAAAATATATGCAAATCATATATCTGATATGGGACTAATATACAGAATATATAAAGAACACCTATAACTCAACAGCAACAACAAAAACAACAATCCATGCCTATAATCCCAGCACTTTGGAGGCTGAGGCAAGAGGATCACTTGAGGCCAGGAGTTTGAGACCAGCCTGGCCAACATAGTAAAATCCTGTCTCTACAAAACATACAAAAAGGAGTCGGGTGCGGTGGCAGGTGCCTGTAGTCCCAGCTACTCCATGGGGCTGAGGCAGAAGAATTGCTTCAATCTGGGAGATGGAGGTTGCAGTGAGCTGAGATCACGCCACTGCACTCCAGCCTGGGCAGCAAAGCTAGATTCTGTCTCAAACAAACAAACAACAACAACAACAACAAAAAAAAAAAAAACAGTGGACAAAAGGCTGGATGTGGTGGCTCATGCCTGTAATCCAAGCTCTTTGGGAGGCTGACGCAGACAGATCACTTGGTGTCAGGAGTTCAAGATCAGCCTGGCCAACATGGTGAAACCCCATCTCTACTAAAAATAATAAGAATGAGCCAGGCATGATGACATGTGCCTGTAAGTCCCAGCTACTCATGAGGCTAAGGTGAGAAGATCGCTTATGGCCAGGAGTTAAAGACCAGCCTGAGAAACAGTGAGATCCCGCCCCCCCATTTAAAAAAAAAAAAAAAAAAAAAAGGTTAAAATGGCAAATCTTCTATTGTGTAGATTTTACCCTAAAATAAAAGCAATCAATATAGATTAGAATGATACCTGTGCCATGTAGGATCCTGGATTCTTTTATTCTTTCTTCAATTTTTTTTTTTTTTTTTTTTTTTGAGACAGAGTCTCGCTTTGTCACCCAGGCTGGAGTGCAGTGATGCGATCTCAGCTCACTGCAAGCTCCACCTCCAGGGTTCACACCATTCTCCTGCCTTAGCCTCCCGAGTAGCTGGGACTCCAGGCACCCACCACCACGCCCGGCTAATTTTTGTATTTTTAGTAGAGACAGGGTTTCACTGTGTTAACCAGAATGGTCTTGATCTCCTGACCTCGTGATCCGCCTGCCTCGGCCTCCCAAAGTGCTGGGATTACAGGTGTAAGCCACTGCGCCCGGCCTTTTTAATTTTTTTTGAGATAGGGTCTCCCTGTGTCCCCCAGGCTGGAGTGCAGTGGCTCAATCATAACTCACTGCAGCCTCGACCTTCTGGGCTCAAGCGATCCTCCCATCTCAGCCTCCCAAGTAGCTGGGACTACAGGCGTGTGCCACCACACCCAGTAAACATTTTCTTTTTTTATAGATGAGGGGGTATCACTATGTTGCCGAGACTGGTCTTGAACTCCCAAGCTCCATTGATCCTTCTGCCTTAGCCCCCAAAGCGCTGGGATTACAGGCATGAGCCACCTTGCCCAGTCCCATTTTAACAATTTCTAAAGTATACAGTTAGTTCAGTGGTACTAAGCACATTTGCAGTGTTGTGTCACTATCACTACCCTTTATCCACAGAACTTTTCATCTTCCAAAACTGAAACCCATCCCCCTAAACATTGACCCCCCCATTCCCTCCCCTGCTCCTGGAACCACCATTCTCCTTTCTGTCTCCATAGATTTGACTGTTCTCATATAAGTGGACACATACAGTTTGCCCCTTTTGGACCGGCTTATTTCACAGAGTATAACGTCCTCAAGGTTCATCCATGCTGTAGTAGTTGTCAGAATTTCCTTCCTTTTTTATGACCGAATAGTATTCCATTGCATGATAGACCACATTTTATTTACTGCAAAGGCAATGCAGATGCAGAGTCCCTTACACTCTTAGCTCAGCTTCCCCTGACGTAAACATGTCACATCCCCAGGGCATCTGTATCAAAACTAAGAAAACACATTGCTATAATACTATTAACGAAACTACAGAATTTATTCCATTTTGTACAGTTTTTCCGCTGATGTCCTTGAATTCCGCATTTCAGAATCCAGCCCACGGTCTGGGCACTGTGGCTCATGTCTGTAATCTGCATGCTATGTTATCTCTAGATAAAATATTTAGAAAATAAAATCGTCATGGAGGGCCGGGCACAGTGGCTCATGCCTGTAATCCCAGCATTTTGGGAGGCTGAGGCAGGCAGATCACCTGAGGTCAGGAGTTCGAGACCAGCCTGACCAACAGGGTGAAACCCGTCTCTACTAAAAATACAAAATTAGTCAGGTGTGGTGGCACATGCCTGTAATCCCAGCTACTTGGGAGGCTGAGGCAGAAGAATCACTTGAACCCAGGAGCCGAGATTGCACCATTGCACTCCAGCCTGGGTGACAGTGAGACTCCATCTCAAAATAAAATAAAATCATCATGGAGAGTCCGAGGCCCTGTGCTTGATCCAGCGTCCAGGCACACATGTTCTGGATTGTGCCTGCAGATGAGCGCCCCAGTGGGGACCACAATCCTTCCACATGGGGATGGTGGGAAACTTCCCTTGCTCTGTCTCCGCTTCCTCTTCTGCAAAATAAAGCAACAACAGTCCATAAGCCGGGGCCTGTGGGAGACTGGGGCTGTGCAGGGGATGACGCTTAGTGCATAGACCTAGGGCTGGGGCCAGCCTCAGCAGTAGCCAGGGGCATCCCGTGTACCCAGACATTGCCCCAGCTCCCGCTCCCTGCCAGGCCTCTGCGCCCCTCACCCACTGCGTCATTTCTGGTCATTTCTGCATCCAGCTGGGTCTGCTCTCTGGGGGCACTGGCTGGCCGGAGCTGTCTTTTCAGCACCAGGCAGTGCCTCTGCTCACCCAGCATGGACAGGCGAGGCACCCGAGCCCCAGACATGAGAAAAGCCCAGAAGCGAGAAGAGGAGCAGGGCTGGGCTGGGGTCCCAGGGGACAGGGGCTGGAGCACTGAGGGGCCATGGTGTCTTAGGACACGAAGGGCCCGAGGGAACCAGGGGTTGGGGTGGGGTCGTGGCCTCCACGCCACACCTGGGGTAGGGGCCAGATTGGGACAGGAGTGGCCTAGGGGAAGGGAAGTTGGGTCCTTCTTGTCTTGCAGGTACTTGAATGAGGACCGTGGTCTCTCTGAGGCTGAGGAATGACAGTCCTTTCCCTTGCCATCACCTGGCTTGGGTGAGACCCAAAGTCCTCCCCTCTCAAATTCCCTAGCCCCTGGACTGCCAAGCAGAGGTGGAGGGGGGACAAAAAGGGCAGCCTTGGACCCCACCAGGGACACTGCCCAAGGGAACCCAGTGCCCAGAGTACGGTGCAGCCCTCATCTTGCTGCCCCTGCCAGCTCTCCTCCCCCTGGCCACAGTGCCTGGCCTCCTTACTCTTTTTTATTAAACAAGGTCTTGAGTTTGCAAACATGGGTTTTGCAAGCACAACTTTTGGGGGACTCTGACCCCACAGCTGGGGAGGGTTGGTCACTCTGTGCCTTGGCAGAGGCCCCACACTCATGCCCATTTCCCACCAGTCACGGAGGGATTCGGGGAACTGGGGGTGCGCAAGCCAGTGGCCAGATGGAGCCTCGTCCAGGCTGAGAGGCTGGAGCAGACCCACTGTGCTCTGGCCGGCTGCCTGGAACATCCCGGAACTTGGAGACGGGGATCACCTCCTTCCAGGGGCACACCAGGCCCTGTCCTTACAGTGGGCACAGCACAGAGGCTGGGGCGTCAGGGAAGGTGCTGCCAATGGGCACAGCGACCAGCCGGGACTCCCACCCGGACGCCACTGCAACTTCAGGACCTAGAAACAGCTGGGTTGCCCTCTCATCAACCCCAGACCCTTTCTCCAGCCAGCAGCCGTCGCTCTGTGGTGGGCACTGCCCTCCCGCCCGCCAGCCATTCAGAGCCCATCCCCGGGCCCAATTCCAGCCCCGAGACAAAGCCGGAACCAGGGCCACGGGCCCGGCTGACCCCGGATGGGCAGTTGGCGTGGAGGGCCCCTCACCATGGTTACCGCCACCCACAGCTCTGCTCAGAGGTGGGCATTGTTTGGCCGCCAGAGTGTGGCGAGCGCCCAAGAGCCCGAGAGCCTGGCTGGCACGACCGCCCTGGCATGTCTTTGGCCCCGGACACAGAGCAGAGCCGTTTCCCACGCTCCAGGCTCCTGGCAGCCCCGGGAAGGAGAGCGGGCCCTGGCCTTGGAAGAGGGGAAACTGAGGCCTGGAGAAGCAGTGCTCTAGGAAGTCAGGGCCAGCGGGAATGAGACAAAGGGAGGGACACCCGGCTGCTGTGAGAAATCGCTGGGACCTGGCGATATTGGGACTTGGGTCAGTAAAATAGGCCCAAGCTGCAGAGGCCAGTGTCGGAGGCTCGGCCAACCCCTCCCCAGCCTGTGTGCCGCTCAGATTCTCTCTGGCTTCCAAGCCTTTGCTCCTGCTGGCCACTCCACCCCAAAGCGCTTCCCTCACTTTGATCCCTGCACACAAATTTCCCCATAAGCCATCACCTCCTCCGTGATGCCTTCCTCAGCTTCTCCCCATCCAGTGGGAAGGGCCACAGGTCCCGTTTTTCTTGCCTGTTTCCAGACATAGCCCACCTTCTCTTTGGAGTCATGCTCCTCTCCTGTGCTGTGTGGTCTTGGGGTGCAAAAGATCTCAGGGTCCACCCTCCCATTGCATAGACTGAAGGGTACCTGGGGGTCTTCTGGCGGGACCCTTCTCACTGCCGGCGTCAGCCAAGGATGGGTCGCGTGACATTGTCTGCTGAGACTTGGGTGTCGAACGAAGGATAAAAGCAGGTCTATTGCTTGTACCAACCAACCTATGACCCCCACCAGGCCCCACGGAGGTGGCAGTGGCTCCTCCTTGGAGGCTTCCAGGCCCAACAGGGCCAGGTCCTGGGCTCAGAGAAGAGATGGGCGAATGGGGAACCCTTTAGAGGAACAGCCTTGGGGTCAAACCTATCTCTACTTCCTTCTTTTTTTTTTTTTTTTTCTTCTGAGACGGTCTCAAGGCTGCCATGCAGTGATGCGATCTCAGGTCACTGCAGCCTCCATCTCCTGGGTTCCAGCAGTTCTCCTGCCTCAGCCTCCTGAGTAGCTGGGATTACAGATGTCCACCACCATGCCCAGCTAATTTTTGTGTTTTTAGTAGAGATGGGGCTTTGTCATGTTGCCCAGGCTGGTCTTGAACTCCTGATCTCAAGTGATTCGCCCGCCTTGGCCGATGTGAGCCACGGTGCTCAGCCCTTTTTTTTTTTTTTTTAGGTTTTTTTTGTTGGTTTGTTTTGTTTTCTTTTTTTGAGACATGGTTTTATTCTATCACCCAGGCTGGAGTACAGTGGCATGATCTCAGCTCACTGCAACCTACAGCTCCCAGGTTCAAGCGATTCTCCTGCCTCGGCCTGCTGAGTTGCTGGGACTACAGGCCCATGCTACTCTGACCGACTAATTTTTGTATGTTTAGTAGAGACAGGGTTTCACCATGTTGGCCAGGCTGGTCTAGAACTCCTGAGCTCAAGTGATCTGCCCGCCTCAGCCTCCCAAAGTTCTGGGATTACAATTTTGTCATTTTTTTAATACTATACTGTACCTATCAGATCTTATTGATTTTATAGCTTTTTTTTTTTTTTTTTTTTTTTGAGCTGGATTCTTGCTGTGTCATCCAGGCTGGAGTGCAGTGACACAATCTTAGCTCACTGCAACCTCCATCTCCCAGGTTCAAGTGATTCTCCTGCCTCAGCCTCCAGAGCAGCTGGACTACAGGTGTCCACCACCATGTCTGGCTACTTTTTGTATTTTTAGTAGAGATGGGGTTTCATCATGTTGGCCAGACTGGTCTTGAATTCCTGAGCTCAAGTGATCTGCCCACCTTGGCCTCCCAAAGTGCTGAAATTACAGGCATGAGCCGCTATGCCCAGCCAGTTGTATAATCTTAATCTGTGCCTTAAACTGAGCCTCAGTTTTCTTTTTTTTTTCTTTTTTTTTTTTTTTGAGACGGAGTCTCGCTGTCGCCCGGGCTGGAGTGCAGTGGCCAGATCTCAGCTCACTGCAAGTTCCGCCTCCCGGGTTTACGCCATTCTCCTGCCTCAGCCTCCCGAGTAGCTGGGACTACAGGCGCCCGCCACCTCGCCCGGCTAGTTTTTTTTTTTTTTTGTATTTTTTAGTAGAGACGGGGTTTCACTGTGTTAGCCAGGATGGTCTCGATCTCCTGACCTCGTGATCCGCCCGTCTCGGCCTCCCAAAGTGCTGGGATTAAGGCTTGAGCCACCGCACCTAGCCGCCTCAGTTTTCTTATCTGTAAAATGGGTATATATAGGAACCAGTCAGGAATGGTGTGCTGTCAGCAATACAAACACAACAGGAAGGGGCCTGGGTGGCAGGGTCTGTCCACAGGCTCCTGTGATGCGTGCACAATGGGGGTCTGTGGCAGGTAGGAGCAGTCCTTTCCTCATGGCAGTGGAGGGGCAGAGTGCAGACTCAGAGCAGGTGGAGGGAGGATGTGGCGAGGGCTGCCAGCAGGTCTCCTGTGGTTGCTGCAATTTCCTTGGTGAAATAAAAAGTGAGGTCATCTGATGGGAATAAGGATGGGAAGGAAACAGGTACATGGGAGCACCCCCAGCTCACCGCATTAATTACTACAAGAAGATCCCCCCAGGTAGGGTTGCCATACTCAGGAAAATACAAACAGGATGTACAACTAAATTTGAATTTCAGATAAGTAAGAATTCACTTTTTCAATATAAGTATATCCCACGGACAGCTGGGTCTGGTGGTGCATGCCTGTGGTCCCAGCTACTTGGGAGGCTGGGGTGGGAGGATCACTTGAACCCAGACACTCGAGGCTGCTGTGAGCTATGATCATCCCATTGCACTCCAGACTGGGTGACAGATCGAGACCTTGTCTTAAAGTAAATAAATAATAAAAACATAATCAGAGGTCGGGCATGGTGGCTCATGCCTGTAATCCCAGCACTTTGGGAGGCCAAGGCCGGCAGATCACCTGAGGTCAGGAGTTTGAGACCAGCCTGGCCAACATGGTGAAACCCCGTTTCTACTAAAAATACAAAAATTAGCTGGGCATAGTGGTGCCTGCCTGTCATCCCAACTACTTGGGAGGCTGAGGCACGATAATCGCTTGAACCTGAGAGGCAGAGATTGCAGTGAGCGGAGATCATACCACTGCACTCCAGCCTGGGCAACAGAGTGAGACTCCATCTCAAAAAAAAAAAAAAAAAATCCACATTCAGAGACATCAGTGGCTGCACATCATGGAGGGGGGACGGCGTTCACAAACTAAGTTGAGGCAAATTACAAAACAAACAAACAGAAAAATAGCAGCAACAACAGCCCTCAAGGGAGAAAAATACTACTTTAAAGTTGCTACAGTGTATCATTTAAAATGTCTGGTTTTCCACAAAGCCATTACACGATATACAAAGAAACACCGTCCCTGAGTGTCCTCTGATGCTGACTTTTTCAGAACAAAACTTCAAAGCAGGAAATATACAGATGTTCTAACAACTAAAGAAAACTATGTGTAAAGAATGAAAGGAAAGCATATCAACAATGAATCAGCAAATAGAGACACTCAATAAAGAAATGAAACATAAAAAATGTGACCCCATGGATTATATTTAAGAAGTGAAAAAAAAAAAGTATAAAAAAGAAACACATGGATATTCTGGAGTTGAAAAGTATAACTGAAATGAAAAAAAAAAATCACTAAAAGGGCAGATGTCACATGACAGAAAAAAGAAACAACAAACTTGACCACAGATCAATGAACAGAAATTGTCGGCCGGGCGCGGTGGCTCAAGCCTGTAATCCCAGCACTTTGGGAGGCTGAGACGGGCGGATCACGAGGTCAGGAGATCGAGACCATCCTGGCTAACACGGTGAAACCCCGTCTCTACTAAAAATACAAGAAAATTAGCCGGGCGAGGTGGTGGGCGCCTGTAGTCCCAGCTACTCGGGAGGCTGAGGCAGGAGAATGGCGTGAACCCGGGGGGGCGGAGCTTGCAGTGAGCCGAGATCGCGCCACTGCACTCCAGCCTGGGGCACAGAGCAAGACTCCGTCTCAAAAAAAAAAAAAAAAGAAATTGTCCAATCTGGTCCAGGCACCGTGGCTCACTCCTGTAATCCCAGCACTTTGGGAGGCCGAGGTGGGCAGATCACTAGGTCAGGAGATCAAAAGCAGCCTGGCCAACATGGTGAAACCCTGTTTGTACTAAAACTACAAAAATTAGCTGGGTGTGGTGGCGCACACCTATATTCCCAGCTACTCGGGAGGCTGAGGCAGGAGAATTGGAGGCAGAGGTTGCGGTGAGCTGAGATCCTGCCACTGCACCACCAGCCTGGGCGACAAAAGCGAAACTCCATCTCAAAAAAAAAAAAAAAAAAAAGAGAGAGAGAGAGAGAGAACATATAAATGATCAAATTCAGGAATTAAAGAGGGGATGTCACTGACCTTGCAGAGACTAAAAGGCCTATTAGAGAATATTATGAACGCTTTATACCAACAAAGTAAAATACTTAGATGAAATGGATGAATTCCTGTAAAGGCACACACTTTAAAAACAGATTTAAGAAGAAACCAAAAATTGGAAAAGATCTGTAACAACTAAAGACATTGAATTGGTCATTTAAAATCTTCTCACAAATAAAAGTTCAACCCAGATAGATTCGCTGGCAAATTCTACCAAGTCTTGAAAGAAGAAATAATACCAAATCTTTCACAGAATAAAAGAGGAAGAACTGTTTCCCGCCTCACTCTACGAACCAGTACTACCCTTCCGCCAAGGTCAGAAAATTACGACGAGAAAAGTACAGAGGGCCGGGTGCGGTGGCTCACGCCTGTAATCCCAGCACTTTGGGAGGCCAAGGCGGGCAGATCACGAGGTCAGGAGATCGAGACCATCCTGGCTAACACGGTGAAACCCCGTCTCTACTAAACAAAATACAAAAAATTAGCTGGGCATGGTGG
>NC_037670.1:51725287-51727998 GCF_003255815.1 Theropithecus gelada | reverse complement strand
TTTTGAGACGGAGTCTCACTCTGTCGCCCAGGCTGGAGTGCAGTGGCACGATCTCGGCTCACTGCAAGCTCCATCTCCCGGGTTCATGCCATTCTTCTGCCTCAGCCTCCCGAGTAGCTGGGACTACAGGCGCCCACCACCTCGCCTGGATAATTTTTTGTGTTTTTAGTAGAGACGGGGTTTCACCGTGTTAGCCAGGATGGTCTCGATCTCCTGACCTCGTGATCCACCTGCCTCGGCCTCCCAAAGTGCTGGGATTACAGGCGTGAGCCACCGTGCCCAGCCAAAAATCTTTAACAAAAGATTACAAACCAAATCAGCAGCGTATAAAAAGGATCACACACCAGGACCAACTGGGATTTACTCCAGGAATGCAAAGTTGGCTTAATATTCAACAATCAATTTCCTTTTTTTTTTTTTTGAGATGGAGTCTCGCTCTGTCACCCAGGCTGGAGTGCAGTGGCGTGATCTCGGCTCACTGCAAGCTCTGCCTCCCAGGTTTACGCCATTCTCCTGCCTCAGCCTCCCAAGTAGCTGGGACTACAGGTGCCCGCCACCACGCCTAAGTTTTTGTTTGTTTGTTTGTTTTAGTAGAGATGGGGTTTCACCGTGTTAGCCAGGATGGTCTCGATCTCCTGACCTTGTGATCCGCCTGCCTCGGCCTCCCAAAGTGCTGGGATTACAGGCGTGAGCCACTATGCCCAGCCCTCAACAATCCATTTCTGTAATACATCACATTGATGAAATAAAAGACAAAACCACATGACGATCTCAATAGCTACCAGAAAAGCACTTGAGAAATTCTCACCTATTTAAGATAGAAACGCACAATAAACTAGAAATAGAAGGGAATTTCCTCAGGCTGATAAAGGCATCTATGAAAAATGTATGGTTAATATGTATATTATATATAAAGTATTATAGAATACATAAAAATATATAAAAAATATACAATATATTAAAATGTTTATATTTAATATATATACATTTCTGGAGACAGAGTCTTATTCTGTTGCCCAGGTTGGAGCACAGTGGCACAATCACAGCTCATTGCAGCCTTGACATCCTGGGCTCAAGGGACCACCCTGCCTCAGCTTGTCAAGTAGCTAGGACTACAGGTGCACATCGCCACATCCAGCTAGCTTAAATTTTTTTTTTTTTTGCTTTTTTTTTTTTTTTTTTGAGACGGCATCTCGCTCTGTCACCCAGGCTGGAGTACAGTGGCCGGATCTCGGCTCACTGCAAGCTCCGCCTCCCGGGTTCACGCCATTCTCCTGCCTCAGCCTCCCGAGTAGCTGGGACTACAGGCGCCCGCCACCTCGCCCGGCTGGTTTTTTGTATTTTTTAGTAGAGACGGGGTTTCACTGGGTTAGCCAGGATGGTCTCGATCTCCTGACCTCGTGATCCACCTGCCTCGGACTCCCAAAGTGCTGGGACTACAGGCTTGAGCCACCGCGCCCGGATTTTTTTGCATTTTTTACGGGATCTTGCTGTGTTGCCCAGGCTGTTCTCAAACTCCTAGGCTCAGGCAATCCTCCCACCTCGGCCTCCCAAAGTGTTGGGATCACAGGCGTGAGCCACTGTGCCTGGCCCAGCTAAAGTATATAACAGTAAATGCCAGAATCTTTTCCCTGTAACAGGGGGACAAAGCGAGGGGCACATCTGATGTACCACTCTTATTCAGCACTATACTGCAGGCTCTACTCGGTGTGATAAGGAAAAACCAAAATGATATAAGACAAAAGAGAGACATTAAAAGCATCCAGATTGGAAAGGAAGAAGTAAAACCATCTTTACACACAGATGAGGGTCCTGCATATCCTAAGAAATCACCTCCAAAGCTATTAGAACTAATAAAGCTGAGTAAGGTAGCAGGATATACGATGAATGTATGAAAATAAATTGCAGGCTGGGCCTGGTGGCTCACACCTACAATCCCAGCACTTTGGGAGGCCAAGGCAGGCTGATCACCTGAGGTCAGGAGTTTGAGACCAGCCTGATCAACGTGGTAAACCTCTGTCTCTACTAAACATACGAAAATTAGCCGGGCATAGTGGTGGGCACCTGTAATCCCAGCTACTCTGGAGGCTGAGATAGAATTGCTTGAACCTAGGAAGCGGAGGTTGCAGTGAGCTGAGATTGTGCCACTGCACTCCAGCCTGGGTAAAGATGTGAGACTCTGTCAAAGAAAGAAAGAGAGAAGGAGAGGGAGGGAGGGAGGGAGCGGGGGAGGGAAGGAAGGAAGGAAGGAAGGAAGGAAGGAAGGAAGGAAGGAAGGAAGGAAGGAAGGAAGGGAGGGAGGGAGGGAGGGAGGGAGGGAGGGAGGGAGGGAAGGGAAAGAGAGAGAGGGAGAGAGAAAGAAAGAAAGAAAGAAAGAAAGAAAGAAAGAAAGAAAGAAAGAAAGAAAGAAAGAAAGAAAGAAAGAAAGAGAAAGAAAGAAAGAAAGAAAAGAAAGAAAGAAAAGAAAGAAAGGGAGAGTAAAAGGAAGGAAGGGAGAAAGGGAGAGCGGGAGGAAGGAAGGCAGGAAGAAGGGAGGGAGAGAGGGAAGGAAGGGAGGGAAGGAGGAAGGAAGGAAAGAAAGAAGAAGGAAAGGAAAAGGGAGGGGAGGGGAAGGGAGGGACAGGGAGGGGAGGGGAGGGGAGGGGTGGAAGGGAAGGGAATGGAAGGGAAGGGAAGGGAAGGGAAGGGAAGGGAAGGGAAGGGAAGGGACG
>NC_037670.1:51702684-51725280 GCF_003255815.1 Theropithecus gelada | reverse complement strand
GGAAGGGAAGGGAAGGGAAGGGAAGGGAAGGGAAGGGAAGGGAAGGGAAGGGAACGGAAGGGAAGGGAAGGGAAGGGGAAACTGGGGAGCTCCCGTGAGGCCGGCTCCAGTTCCCCACAGCCCTGGGACTGGGTTTTCCAGCTCGGCTGTGTCGTTTGCTGAGTGGCCTCTGCTTCCAGCTTCTGACCTGCGGTGGCTGCCTCCTTCCCCCCACACCTCCTTGTACCCCCCATGGAGGCCTACAAGATGCTCCTCGGGCAGAAACTGTGGACTCACACTGGGGCTGTGGTTCTGAGCTAGGGGACCTGCCCCAGGGCTGCCGGGAGAGGCCTTTGTTCCCCATGAAAGGCCTCTGCTTTAGCAGAGGATCCTTGAAGGGGCTTCCAGCTGCCGGCTCCACAGGGCATGAAAAGTGGATTTCGGGATCAGAGGCCTGGGCAGAGCCACTGACTGGTGGGAAGAGATGCCATTTTCCTGCCCTTGGGGCCACCTCAGCCGGCTGGACTGTGTGTGCGCGGCCACCTGCGGTGGAAGGGCTCAAAGAGTGGCCTCAGCCAGCGTGCTCCTGGCAGGGTGTCTTGGGGCTTCAGGCCTGGGGTAGTCCGGAGCCACTCAGCTCCTCGAATCCCCCAGAGGGGCCCAGAGCGGTGACCCCAACAGCAAGCGAGTGGTGGAGTCAGTGTGAACTTGGTTCAAACTGGAAACAGGTTGCCCTCACGGACAGTATTTGGCGGGAGGAGGACAGCTCCGGCCGGCGTGGCCAACATGGTGCTGAGGGCACTGTGGAGCCCAGCAGACAGGAATCATGAGGGTGTCAGAGCCTCGGTGACTGGGCCCAGCCCTGCCACAGGGCCCCCAGATCACCCCCGTGCCCTCCTGGTCCAGCCGCCCAGGGGGCTGAGCAGCCACTTCCTGTGCCCCCACGGCCTGTCCAGAACCAGGACTGCACAGCCACCCACACAGGGACCGCGTCTCAGAGGCCCAGGAGGGTGGCCTCAGGGCTGGAGGGATGCTCACGCATGTGGCTTCAGGGCTCTTGGACCCCCAGGGCTCTCGGGGGACACTGAATTACCAGGTGCACATGCACTTTGGCCGGCCACCCCGTGCCCAGAGTGCAGCCGCGTTTAGTCGAGGGTGCACCGCAGGCCACATTCCTGAGCCATGGCTGCCCCCTGGTGGAAGATGCCCTGGGCCCGGCCTGCCCAGCCCCACACAGCCCCTCCAGGAGTCCTGCGCTGGGCTGCAGGCCCAAGACTCAGAGGTGGATCCACCCCAGAGGGAGCTCCTCTAAGTGGCCCGGCTCACACCTTCCTCGGGCAGGCACAGGTCTCACTGGTTGGGGGGAACAGTAGTATCAGCCCTTCCTGGGGCAGTGGAAGGTCTGGGGGCCACTCCCAGGCTGCAGGACAGGCTCAGCATTGTGGCCAGAATCAAAGGGGCCTGGAAGCGCCCTGCCCAGGACAGAGAGCCAACATCCTGGAACAGGGCCAGGCATGGTGGCTCACGCCTTTAATCCCACCGCTCTGGGAGCCTGAGGCGGGTGGATCACCTGAGGTGATCGATACCAGCCTGGCCAACATGGCGAAACCCCATCTCTACTAAAAATACATTTTAGCCAGACATGGTGGCGGGCGCCTGTAATCTCAGCTACTCAGGAGGCTGAGGCAGGAGAATCACTTGAACCCGGGAGGCCGAGGGTACAGTGAACCGAGATCGCGCCACTGCACTTCAGCCTGGGTGACAGAGCGAGAGTCTGTCCCTCTAAAGAAAAAACCCGGCCAGGCGCGGTGGCTCAAGCCTGTAATCCCAGCACTTTGGGAGGCCGAGACGGGCGGATCACGAGGTCAGGAGATCGAGACCATCCTGGCTAACACGGTGAAACCCCATCTCTATTAAGAAATACAAAAAACTAGCCGGGCGAGGTGGCGGGCGCCTGTAGTTCCAGCTACTCGGGAGGCTGAGGCAAGAGAATGGCATGAACCCGGGAGGCGGAGCTTGCAGTGAGCTGAGATCCGGCCACTGCACTCCAGCCTGGGCGACAGAGCGAGACTCCGTCTCAAAAAAAAAAAAAAAAAAAAGAAAAAACCCACAAGGGGTCGAGCTGCCACCCCTGTGGGGGTCTAGGAGATGCCAGGCTAGACTGGGGGAAGCTGAGAGCAGCCCGCCTCCCCCAAGCCCTGCAGCATTGGGCTCAGCCTCTGGGCTCAGCACCGTGTGGGCCTGAGGGGAGTTTCCCATGATTCTGGGCCAAAAATGCTGGATGCCTGGGACAGCGTGGGATGTGGGGGGACATGCCAGCTTGGATGAGAGCCCTGGGCCCCAGGCATGCACCTGTGTCCTGCTACAAAGACGGGCAACGGGGCAGGAGTGGCCACAAGTTGAGACACTGGACGTGTGCAAGTGTGCACGTGGGTGCCTGTGTGCTGCGTACATCAGTGAGGGTGAAATGTATGTTTTCTTCCTGTTCCCCAGGGAGTGGGGGGCCCTGAGGAAATTCGGGTCATGTCAGAGATGAAGAAGCTACACTGTCTTGGACATTCGAGGGGGTCAGGTGTCTGAGACCCCATACAGCAAAGGGCCAGAAGCCGTGGGTGAGGAGGCTACAGCTCCAGGGGCTCCTGCCTGTGCCTGCCTGCCTGGAACGCTCAGAAGCATCTCCACCCCTGCAGGGGCCCCTCCCACTGTCCCAGCAGGCACCCTCGTGGGAAGGTGTGGAGAGCTGGCACCTTGGCCCAGGGAGGGAACTCTTCAGGCTTACTTTTTCTTTTTTTTTTTCTTTTTTTCAGACAGTGTCTCACTCTGTTGCCCAGGCTGGAGTGCAATGGCACAATCTCAGCTCACTGCAACCTCCACCTCCCGGGTTCAAGCCATTTTCCTGCCTCAGCCTCCTGGGTAGCTGGGATTACAGGCGTACACCACCACAGTCAGCTAAGTTTTGTATTTTTAGTAGAGATGGGGTTTCACTATGTTGGCCAGGCTGGTCTCGAACTCCTGACCTCAGGTGATCCACCCGCCTCCACCTCCCAAAGTGCTGGGATGACAAGTGTAAGCCACCACACCCAGCCGGGTTTCTGTAGGGCAATGACCTCGAGACCTCCCCTGCACACTGAAACAAGCGGGACAGGGTCTTCCGAGTCCACGCTCATCTCTGCACGCTGTGCCCAAGCCCCGCTCCACCCACCTGAGGATAGGACCTCTTTGCTCTCTCTGTTACCCTGGTCACAGCCAGAAGCCGCGTGAGGCACCAGCCACTGTCTGAGGACACGTGAACCTGCACTTCCAGCTGGTCATCTGCCCACACCTTCCTGTAAGAAAATGGCACACAGACGCCCGTGCACCTGTGCACACACATGCACACACACAGGTGCCCACACACGGGTGCACACACGCACACCCCTGAGCCTTGCAGCCAGTCTGCACACGCAGGGACCCTGTGTTGCTGTCTCCACACTCCCGCCAGGCCCAAGCTCAGGGAAGGGCTGGGACGTGTGACTGCTGCTGGCCCCAGTTCTTTTTTAATATGTGAGGTGTCTGGACAACACAGAGCCCAATTTCATTAAAGATGCGACCAGGCCAGTCACGGCAGCTCACGCCTGTAATCCCGGCACTTTGGGAGGTCAAGGCAAGAGGATTGCTTGAGCCCAGGAGTTTGAGACAAGCCTGGGCAACATAGCAAGACCCTGTCTCCACAAAAAATAAGTTCAGCCAGGCATGGTGGCGGGCACCTAGTGGTCTCGGCTACTCAGGAGGTTGAGGTAGGAGGATGGCTTGAGCCTGGGAGGTGGAGACTAAAGTGAGCCATGATCGTGCCACTGCACCCCAGCCTGGGCAACAGAGCAAGGCCCTGTCTCAAAAAATGTATATTCATTTTAAAAGAAGGCTGGTCGCGATGGCTCACGCCTGTAGTCCCAGAACTTTCAGAGGCCGAGAAGCATGGATCACCTGAGGTCAGGAGTTCGAGACCAACCTGACCAACATGATGAAACTCCATCTCTACTAAAAATACAAAAATGTAGCCGGGTGTGGTGGCGGACTCCTGTAAACCCAACTACTTGGGAGGCTGAGGCAGGAGAATCACTTGAACCAGGAGGCAGAGGCTGCAATGAGCCGAAATCATGCCACTTCACTCCAGCCTGGGTGACAGAGTGAGATTCCATCTCAAAAAAAATAAATAAATAAAAATAAACAAAAATTAGCCTAGGAGTTCAAGGCTGCAGTGAGGTATGATCACACTATTTCACTCCAGCCTGGGCAACGAGAGTGAAGAAGTGGGGAGTGGAGGGGAGGGGAGGAGAGGAGAGGGAAGGGGAGGAGAGGGGAGGGGAGAGGAGGGGAGGGGAGGACCCCGCAGAGCGGGTTTCAGCCTCCTCACCAGCTGAGATTCAGAATTGCTCGAAACTCCTGCAGAAGGTTACACCAGCTTTTCTCTGCCAGTCTCCACCCACATCCCAAACGTTCTCCAAGAAGTGGAGGAAGAAGCTGAGGGTGGGTGGCCGGTGTCCCCTAAAGCCACTGGGGCAGAAGGCGGGCTGTTCTGCCCCCAGTCTTATCGGCTTTCATAGGAGGAATGCGTTTTGTTCAATCCTGGATAGAGAAGACATTGCCGTTTGCTGAGATCCGGGTGCACCTGACATAGAAGAGGACGTGGTGCTCTGTGAGGTCCTGAGCTTCGAGGTTTGGACGAGGACTGGTGGGTGCCATTAACAGGGGGCAGATTCAGCCGGGTGTAAGAGTGAAGTTGGTTATCCAGCCTGGCAGGGGCTGTGAGAGAGAGGGCCCCCCGCCATTCAAGGTGTGCAGCGGGAGGCAGAGCTAACCTACCGGGAACGCACCTGGCGAGACCAGGGTCTCCCCAGCTCCACACTTCCTGGTCCAGTTCCTTTATTGTTCAAAAAAAAATTTTTTTTTTTTTTGAGACAGAGTCTCGCTCTGTCGCCCAGGCTGGAGTGCAGTGGCCAGATCTCAGCCCACTGCAAGCTCCGCCTCCCGGATTTACGCCATTCTCCTGCCTCAGCCTCCTGAGTAGCTGGGACTACAGGCGCCCACCACCACGCCCGGCTAGTTTTTTGTATTTTTTTAGTAGAGATGGGGTTTCACCGTGTTAGCCAGGATGGTCTCGATCTCCTGACCTCGTGATCTGCCCATCTCGGCCACCCAAAGTGCTGGGATTACAGTCTTGAGCCACCGCGCCCGGCCTATTGTTCAAATTTAAAATATGTTTGTGGCCAGGTGCGGTGGCTCATGCCTGTAATCCTAGCACTTTGGAAGGCCAAGGAGGGCAGATCCCTTGAGGCCAGGAGCTCGAGACCAGCCTGACCAACATGGCGAAATCCCGTCTCTACTAAAAAGACAAAAATTAGCCGGGCATAGTGGTGTATGCCTATAGTCCCAGCTCCTCGGGGGAGAAGTGCTTGAACCCAGGAGGTGGAGGGTGCAGGGAGCTGAGAACTGAGATTGCACCACTACACTCCAGCCTGGGCGACAGAGTGAGGCTCTGCTTAAAAAAAAAAAAAAGTGTTTATTCAGGCTGCTCTGCCTATGGAGTAGCCATTCTTTGTTTCTTAACTTTCTTAATAAACTTGTTTTCACTTGTTTAAAAAAAAAAATGTGTTTGTGGCCGGGTGCGGTGGCTCACACCTGTAATCCCACCACTTTGGGAGGCTGAGGCGGGCAGATCACTTGAGGTCAGAAGTTCGAGACCAGCCTGGCCAACATGGTGAAATCTCATCTCTACTAAAAACACAAAAATTAGCTGGGCGTGGTGGTGGGCGCCTACAATCCCAGCTACTCAGGAGGCCAAGGCATGAGAATCACTTGAACCTGGGAGGTGGAGGTTGCAGTGAGCCGAGATCCTGCCACTGCACTCCAGCCTGGGCGACAGAGCGAGACTACGTGTTCATTTCACAAGAGGGTGTCAGAGTATGGGGACCATAGCAAGAAGCTACCTTCAAGGGGGTATGGAAAATGACCTCTGACCCCCACGCTGACCCTAAATCCTCCATGCAGAGGACCAGGAAGGCAAGACAGAGGGTCACTGAGGGGGTCACCGAACAGGAGGTTTGCTGATGTAAGAGGAGGAGGCTTTGGAGGAAGCCAGTGGCCAGGATGGTGGCAGCCCACACTCAATTCCCTGGGAAAACGCAGCACCAGCCTCAGTGGTCGCTGCTGTATGGGGTCTTCCTGCCTTCATCAGCTACCCCATGACCCTCAGGCTCTCTGCAGCCCAGGCCCGCCAGTGTGCCTCAGTGTGCCTCTCACGCTGCTGGCCCCTGGGGGCCACTCTCCTCTGCCCTGCAGCCAGGACCTGCACCCCACAGTATGTCTGGGCTGGATTGCTGTGACCCAGGGGCTCCCCGTGGGCCAGAAGCCTCCAGGACCCCAAAAAATGTCTGTGTTTCTGGATCCTCTCGGCAGAATGACTCGAGGCTCTGTCTTACTGGACCCAGCGGCTGGGCAATGTTTCAGGCTAGGCTGTGTGGAACAGATCCACCAGGCGGGGATGCTGGAGCCAGAGCATTGGCGGTGGGTACTGGGACCACTCCAGTTTCCCACAGCGAAGTCAGGCTGTGAGGCCCGGGGCTGTAGCACTCACCACCCCACGGGGTCGATCTTGTACCAGAACTTTTTCTGTTCCATCATGTCCTTGGGCTCTGTCCCTTGGTGGGGGGATTCCTGGGTTAAAATGTTAGAAATGGTATCTCCAAAGTGCTCGGGACATCAGACAAAGCCCCACAGGCCCCAGCTGGAGCAGGGAGGTCCCTGGACATCTCATTCTTATGGCAGGTAAGGAACAGGAAGCCCGACATGGGCACACCCCAGCTCTGAGCCCTGAGGGACAGGCAGTGGCTCCGTCATTCACAGACACAGTTCAGGCACCGCCCTGTTGGCTGCCCGGGGTGGAACCACTTCCTGGGGCTGCAGCGGGTTAATGCCAGGCCACGCCCTCGGCTGGAGAGGTTTCTCCTCAGAGCCTGGGTTTTTCCTCTCTCCTCCCCTCTGCCAATCTGGCCAGCGCTCCGAGAGTCGCACGAGGCTTCCGTCCCCCAGACTGCGGCTGGCGCTCAGCTGTTTGTCCTTTTTTCCAACTCTCCGCTTTTCCCTGTCCACAGCCTGAGGTCTAAGGCAGCCCCGAGGCCCAGCCTGTGCTCTCCTTTTCAGCCCTGCTGCTGGCTCTTCTAGAGGCTGGGCTGGGACCCTGGAGACCTGGGGCTGGCTTGGACCCACCCAGGCTGTGCAGAGACGGACAGAGGCAAGGCCAGGGATAGATGCTAAAACAGCCAGCAATGCTCCCACGAAGTGCCCTGGGCAAAGCCAGGGCTGGGTTCCCACTGACTGTGGGCCCTCTCCGGGTCACCGCAGCCTGGTCTCCCTTTCCCCATCTGGAAATGAGACAGATCATCATGACAATTCCTTCTGGCTCAGCCCATGACTTCAAAGAGCCATCCATTAAACCCTGGCGTGCCCATCAACACGTCTTTTCTCACATGCGCTGTCCTTCCCCACAAAGTCCTGTTTCCAGCCTCAGGCCACTTTCTCCTTAAAGGGTGACACCCGTGGACGGGTACTCAGGGAGCCTGGCATGCAGGCTGAGGCAGGGATGAAAGGGGCCCATAGGGGCCTGGCATGGTGGCTCACGCTTATAATCCTAGCACTTCGGGAGGCCGAGGCAGCCAGATCACGAGGTCAGGAGTTTGAGACCAGCCTGGCCAACATGGGAAAACCCTGTCTCTACTAAAAATACAAAAAATTAGCCAGATATGATGGCACACACCTGTAACCCCAGATATTCGGGAGGCTGAAGCAGGAGAATCACTTGAACCCGGGAGGCGTAGGTTGCAGTGAGCCTAGGCGACACAGTGAGATTCCGCCTCGAAAAGGAAAAAGAAAGGGGCTCGTAGGAACGGGGAAACTGAAGGAACCGTGGCCCTCTCACCAAGAGACAAGCACCCTTTTCTCAAATGTCCTGGGGGTCAGGGTTGGCTGGAGGAGAAATATCCCACAGGAGCTGATTTCTGAAGACACAAAATACCCACCCAGAGCCAGGCCTCAACCTCCCAGGGCAAGGGTGGCCCTGCCCACCCTGCGTCCACTCACCAGGACGTCCTGCCTGGTCCCCTTCCCAAAGCACCACTGGGGGGCTCTGGACTCTGGGAGAAGCTTCTGGAATGTCTGAGAACCAAACCAGTTTTCAATCAAACCTTTTAGAAGCCCAGACCACTTTCAGAGCCGGCCCGTTTTGAAACCCGACACGTCGAAATCCACTTTGCAAATCTGTGTCCCAACATTTTGAAACCAAAATTTCCTGGAAACCTACTGGAAGGGAAGACACGCTGGAAGAGAACCAGTCGGAACGGCAAAAACCGTTTCATCCAGATTGTTTTTTGAGTCCCCGGTTTTTTGTTTTTTTTTTTTCTGCAAACTGCTTTGAAATAAAAGCAGCTTCATCAAAGCCAGAGTTCCCACTATAATTTTCCTGGGAAGAACCTCAGATGATTGAATCAGGTTCGCAGAACTTGCTTGCTCTATGAGGACACACCAACTGTGAAGGAGCCTGGGGGGAGTGGGGGATTTTCGCTTTGCAGCCTCCTGCAGACTCTCCACCCAGCCATCTCCCAATGCCGTCGTCCTTGAGTGCCTGTAGGCGGAAAAACCCATTCCAGAACCATGCCTCAGAATCTCTCCGTCTTGGCCTGGCCCACAGTTTCCGAGCCTAACAGTTTCTTTCTGGCCTCTGAATGGGCTCTTTCAGCCTTGGTGCTGGCTGAGGCCAATGCCACAGAGTGAAGGACCCCAGTGAGCCCAGGAACAAGGCAGGCCAGGAGGGGACAGCTCAGAGGTTGGCACTTTGTTTTTTGTTTTTGGGACAGAGTCTCGCCTCTGTTGCCCAGGTTGGAGTGCAATGGTGCCATCTTGCAACCTGCAACCTCTGCCTCCCAGGCTCAAGTGATTCTCGTGCCTCAGCCTCCCGAGTAGCTGGGATTACAGGTGCCCACCACCATGCCCAGCTAATTTTTGTATTTTTAATAGACATGGAGTTTCACCATGTGGGCCAGGCTAGTGCCAAACTCCCGACCTCAGGTGATCCGCCTGCCTCGGCCTCCCAAAGTGCTGAGATTACAGCCATGAGCCACTGTGCCTGGCCGGTGTCATTTTCTTTAAAAGGCACCATCTATGACTTGAGGGAGAAGCGATGAGCCCACCGGTGGACCCTCCGGAAACCACCCTGGCCTGGAGTTTGAGAACGGTGTCTCCCTCAGCATACCTGCCTGTCTGCTAGAGACCCAGCGGGAGGGAAGCAGCTCTGTCTTCGTTCCTGTGCTTGTGTGTGGATTCAAGGAGGCAAACTCGGCTGCAGAGTCCCGACTGTGTGCTACCTGCCCACGCCATTTGTAAGAATTTTAAGTATTTTTGGTAATAATAAGAATTGAAATTCAATTCCTCCAAAATTTAAAGATAAATTACCACATGACCCTACACTCCTACTCCTAGGCATATACTCCAGAGCCACGGTCCCCAACCTTTTTGGCACCAGGGACTGGTTTCACCTGTGATCCCAGCACTTTGGGAGGCCGAGGCGGGTGGATCACCTGAGGTCAGGAGTGAGACCAGCCTGGCCAACATGGTGAAACTGCGCCTCTAGTAAAAATACAAAAATTGCCGGGCGCAGTGGCTCACACCTGTAATCCCAGCACTTTGGGAGGCCGAGGCGGGCGGATCACGAGGTCAGGAGATTGAGACCATCCTGGCTAACACGGTGAAACCCTGTCTCTACTAAATATACAAAAAAAATTTAGCCGGGCATGGTGGTGCGTGCCTGTAGTCCCAGCTACTCGGAGGCTGAGGCAGGAGAATGGCGTGAACCCAGGAGGCGGAGCTTGCAGTGAGCCGAGATGGTGCCACTGCACTCCAGCCTGGGCGACAAAGCGAGACTCCGTCTCAAAAAAAAAAAAAAAAAAAAAAAAAAAAAAAAATATATATATATATATATACACACACACACACACACACACACAAATTAGCTGGGCGCGGTGGTGCACGCCTATAATTCCAGCTACTTGGGAGGCTGAGGCACAAGAATGGCTTAAACCCAGGAGGTGGAGGTTGCAGTGAGCCGAGATTGCACCACTGCACTCCAGCCTGGGTGACAGCGAGACTCCACCTCAAAAAAAATAATAATAATAAACAAATAAACAAAAAAAATTAGCTGGGCATGGTGGCGGGCGCCTGTAATCCCAGCTACTTGGGAGGCTGAGGCAGGAGAATCATTTGAACCCAGGAATCAGGGGTTGCAGTGAGCCAAGATCGTGCTTGGGTGAAAGAGCGAGACTGTCTGGAAAAAAAGAAAAACAAACTGTTCCACTTCAGATCATCAGGCATTAGACTGTCATATGGAGAACCCTGGTGTGCAGTGTTCACAGTAGGGTTCCTGCTCCTATGAGAATCTAATGCCACCGCTGATCTGACGGGAGGCGGGGCTCAGGCAGGAACGCTCGCTCGCCTGCCGCTCGCCTGCCGCTCGCCTGCCGCTGGCCTCCTGCCGAGCAGCCCCGTTCCTAAGGGGCCACAGGCCGGTATCGGTCCATCACCCGGGGGTTGAGGACCCTGCCCCAGAGAATTAAAAGCAGGGACTCGGCTAGGGGTGGCGGCTCACGCCTGTAATCCCAACACTTTGGGAGGCCGAGGCGGGTGGATCACGAGGTCAGGAGATGGAGACCATCCTGGCTAACACGGTGAAACCCTGTCTCTACCAAAAATACAAAAAAATTAGCCGGGCGAGGTGGTGGGCACCTATAGTCCCACCTACTGGGGAGGCTGAGGCAGGAGAATGGCCTGATTCCGGGAGGCGGAGCTTGCAGTGAGCTGAGGTCGCATCACTGCACTCCAGCCCGGGCGACAGAGCGAGACTCCGTCTCAAAAAAAAAAAGCAGGGACTCGAACAGGTATCTGCATGCCGGCATTCACAGCAGCGCTATTCACAAGAGTCGAGAGATGGAAGCCACCCAGGTGTCTGTGTGTGGGTGAATGGATGAAATGTGGTCTGTCCATCCAATGGGGTATCGTTCAACCTTAAAAAGGAAGGTGACTCTGACTACAACATGAGTGAACCTTGAAGACATTACGCTGCATGGAAGAAGCCAGACACAAAAGGACAAATATTGTACAGATCCAGTCACGGGAGGTCCCTAGTCAAATCCAGAGACAGGAAGTAGAATGGTTGGTGCCAGGGGTAGTGGGTGGGGTAGTGGGGAATGGGGAGCTAGTGTTTTAACGGGGACAGAGTTTCAGTTTTGCTAAGAAGAGAGAATTCTGGAAATGGATGGTGGTAATGGTGGCAGGCAACCTGAATGTGCTTAATGTCACTGAACTGTTCACTTAAAAATGGTGAAGAGGGTACATTTTATGTTGCATATATTTTAACCACAACTTTTAAAAGAATTGAAATTAACATCAATTAAAACCATTACCACCACCGCAATTCACCCAAGAAAACAGACTTAGAAGGTTAACCTTTTTTTTTTTTTCTTATGAGAAACCCACTCTCCTAAACAGGATGGCCTTCTAATGATAAAATACAACACCTTTTTTTTTTTTATTTTTTAAAGGCAGTATCTTGCTCTATCACCCAGGCTGGAATACAGTGGTGCAATCATGCCTCACAGCAGCCTTGACCTCTCAGGCTCAAGCAATCCTCCCACCTCAGCCTCCCAAGTAGCCGGGACTACAGGTGCCTACCGCCATGCACAGCTTTTTCTTTTAGCTTTTGTAGAGACCAGGTCCCACTATGTTGCCCAGGCTGGTCTTGAACTTCTGGGCTCAAGCAATACTCCTGCCTTGGGCTCCCAGAATGGTGGGATTATAGGCATAAGCTGCCTCCCACAGCCATATTCTTATCATTATTATTTAAACGAGTGAAGAAAGCATTTACAAGGTTCCTATTCCAAATTTGCCTACAAGATGAACTCCAGCCCAGGGGCAGGAGACAGGCTGGAAGGCCGCTCCTCCCTGGGCCCCTGGGTCTGGGGTGAGCAGGTAGCAGCTCTGCTGTCTCCCTCCCCCATCCAGGCAGGCCTGGATGCCACCCTGACATCACAGGCCACATAGGGCTCCACACACTCCTCCCTCTTGCTCTGGTCTTCCCTCGGGCCCCGTGGGAATTCTCGAGTCAAGCCCAGCCGCCCCTGCTGACCCAGGGCAAGGCTCTCACGGAGCATGAGGCCGGCATGCTCTGAACCTCTTGAAACATTATAAGCAGAATATTGCCCCAGAGCCCGAGAGGCGCAGCTGTGTCTCTGCTAAGCAAGGATGGTGCTTAGAGAAGGAAAAGACAGGGCCTGGCCTTTTTTATTCTGGGATTTCAAAGTGCATTTAGACACACTAACTTATTACCATTCACGAGGTGGTAACTTCACACGGCCGGAGAAATGACGGCATAAGAAGTATCGTTTACTCCCAACCCCAAGACAAATCCAGAATGACACAGGATTGTGCAACCTCCAGACCTTTGTTCAAACGGCTTATTCTACCAGATAAACCTGAGCGGCGGCGTTCTTCTTGGCAGTTTCTCTAAGTGTGAAGGTGAAATCCTATCTAAAATAGAAAGTGACTACAGGTATAAAACGCCACCTCCCAAATCAGCTTGCAGACCCTCCACTGTGGGTACCTCGGGCTGGCCCTACAGACCCACTCTGTCTTCTCTTCAGTGGCCCACCCCGCTCCTACTCACACCCGAGCCTCATCCGGGGTGCCCAGCTCCCATCATCCCGGGAAAGTCCGGGGCCCTCTGCCTTTCACTGAGTTCAGATCAAACACTACCCCAAAGAGCTGAGCTAGAATTTTCAAATCCAATTCTCCAAACACACACTCTTGTACGCAAGCACAGACACATTTGCACGCACACTTGCATACACATACTCCGTCAGCTTCTAGCCAGCACTTCAAACCCCCAAACTGTAAATGCAAAAACACCCAGGTAGGCTGTGTTCATTTATCACTGTCAAAGTCAACCAACAGATCCTCATCAGACAAGTGTGATGGGACCGTTACAGTGAGCAAACGCTCTCCAGATGGCACCACGACAGCCACGGGAGTCATTTCAGGCATGCCTGCGGAATGGTGCCTTGGCTCAGATCAGCAGCGCCCACGGACAGACACGGAGAAGCCTTCAAACCAGGTGTCCTTTCCTCATTAACCTCCCCGTCAGAGATGCACTGAGAAATTACTCCTGCCAGGTGCGGTGGCTCACGCCTGTAATCCCAGCACTTTGGGAGGCTGAGGCAGAAGGAGCGCTTGAGCTCAGGAGTTTGAGGCAGCCTGGGTGACATAGCAAGACCCCGCCTCTACCAAAAATTTAAAAATTAGCCGGGCATGGTGGTATGTGCCTGTAGTCCCAGCTACTTGGGAGGCTGAGGTGGGAGGATCACTTGAGCCCAGGAGGTCGAGGCTGCAGTGAGCTATGCTCATACCACTGCACTCCAGCCTGGATGACAGAAAGAAACCCTGTCAAAAAAAAAAAAGAAGAAATTATTTCCAAAGGGAAAAAAAATCACACATTCTCCAATTAATCTCTGCTGGTGAAACGGTATCCCAACAGGAAAGCCTCACCTATCCCTGGGCCCTGGCAGAATAAGAACATGTTTCTAGGCCAGGCACGGTGGCTCAAGCCTGGAATCCCAGCACTTTGGGAGGCCGAGGTGGGCGGATCACGAGGTCAGGAGATCGAGACCATCCTGGCTAACCCAGTGAAACCCCGTCTCTACTAAAATACAAAAAAATTAGCTGGGCATGGTGGCGGGCGCCTGTAGTCCCAGCTACTCGGGAGGCTGAGGCAGGAGAATGGCGTGAACCCGGGAGGCGGAGTTTGCAGTGAGCCGAGATCGCGCCACTGCACTCCAGCCTGGGCGACAGAGTGAGACTCCTTCTCAAAAAAAAAAAAAAGAAAGAAAAAGAAAAAGAACATGCTTCTAAAATCTCATGATGCTAAGAAATGGCTCGTGTCCAGATGACCAGTGCCCTGCATCCTCAGGCCACGCGGCTTCTCTCTTCACTGATGGAACTCCTTCAGCCCTAGTTTATCAAACACCAACGTATTCATGCAATTGTGCATGAGTCTAGAGCCTGTATGTGAAACGCTAGAAATCCAACTCGAATTAGCTGACGCGAGTGCAAATTCCTTGAGGCGCACAGCTGAGAAGCGCAGGTGGAACCGGCTGCAGGTACTCACCCCGTCCTGGCCCCCCATCTCGTGGCCCTTCCTCTCTCGGCAGTTGGTCTCAGTCCCGGGACAGCTTTTCCAGGTGGCCACAGCACTGTTAACTTCCATCCCCTCCGCCTGCCAAAACCCCTTCCCAGGGACTCGCAGCAAAGGGCACTGGGTCTCAGGGGTCCAGGCTGGGAAATCAGCCCCACCCCGTATGAACCGTGGCGGGCAACGGCTCAGGTGCATCTGCCCTTGGGCCTGAGTGGGGAGGGCCTGGCTCAGCCCTCCCCGGCTAAGGGAGAGGGTGGAAGAGATGGGCTCCCTGACCAGGAGGAGGAATGCACGCAGGCAAAACACAACAGATGTGTGCAAGCAGTCACTCCAACATTCCGGAGAAACGTTTAAACACTTTTAGATTAATTACGTCCATGCAAGCCAAGCTTTTCCTTTTGATATTCTTAGGTTTGGTTGGGTAGAAAAGGATGTGTGGCTTATAAATCAGTGAGCAAAAATTACCCCTGGATAATGGGCACGGGAGCGCCCCAGCCTGGTCATGGCATCCTCGGGGGCTGGGCGGTATCTGCAGCCTGTGTGATATTTGGGAGTCTGTTACTCTTCAGGGTAGGGCTGCCAATGAGAACAGAGTGTCCCCAGCTCTCTGCCAAGAGTCTCAGCCACTCCCCGGGCTGCCTCCATCCAGGCGGGTGAGCACACGTGGAGGGGAGCACCACCAGGAACCCAGGCTTCCTTTCAGAGACACTGGGGAGAAGACTCTAGGGATGTTGGTGTGGCTCCAGCATCCTGACATAGGGAAACACCTGTCATCATGCTGAACCAACAGATCCAGGAAAGGTCCCCCCACCAAGGTACAACCAAGGCAGCTCACATCCAGGGACAGGCGCCCCAGGCAGCGCAGCTCAGGAGGGTCCCCCTGGGGAGACCTGGTCTGCACCAGGAAGCGGACCACGTGTTCACAAAATACACACACCACCCACTTTGCTTGGACCCACACAAGGACAATGTCCACAGCTTCCAGCTCAGACGGCTGCTCCCATCCATGTCGCTGTCCCTCACGGGGACCAGGGCTTAGCCACCCTGCGTTAACTCTCTACCCCTGCAGCAGCCCTGCCAGCCTCTCACCTGAGGGCAGGAGACAGGGCGGGGAGAGAGAGGCGCGGCCACCCAGGACCCAATGAACGCAGCTGGTCTCGTCGGAGAATTTGCAGGAGGGAACATGGAATACAACTCCCACACTCTCTGAAGAAGGAAACCAGAAAAATATCCCGGGGTGTGTATGTGTGTGTATGTGTGTATGTGTGTATCTGTGTGTGTGTGTGTGCGCGCACGCATGTGTATGTGCGTGTATGTGTATGTGTGTATGTGCGTGTGTGTGTGTGTGTATGTGTGTGTGTGCGCGCGTGCGTGCGTGTGTGTGCGTGTGTATGTGTGTGCGTGTGCGTGTGTGTTCCGATTCCTAAGTGGCAGAGCTAGGTTAAAGCTCCATCTTCACCAAACCACCCACCTCAGCGCACAGACGTGCTCGGACCTCACCGGGAAGATAAACTCAAATCCTAACCCTTACCCTCCACCAGGACATAGGGGCCAAAAGCAAACCTGCGATATTTCCAATAGTCCAAATCAGTGGCAAGAGCGCTACAGCAAACTCCACTAAATATCCACTGGGGATTTTAAGTATCAGCGAATGAAGAAGCATGAGATGCTTTAAGAGGAAAGAGGAAGGGAGGCGTCACCCATACAACCACAAGTCACACCTGTGTCAAATTCCTGGGGCAGATGGAAAACACACAGCATCGGATGCCGGGACGCGAGTCCAGGAGCAGCCAGGCTGCCCAGCCCAGGCCTTGCCTGGCTGTGAACGGGCGAGGTGCCCTCCCACTGATTGGAAGTGCAGCTATCACACGAGAGACAGGGCTTTGTGACACGACTCCACACCCAACCAAGTCGTTCTCATGACTGTGCTCCAAGTGTGGACGCAGCTGGAGGACGGGGGCCAACAGGGTAAAGGAGTTTTAAGTTTACAGTTAAATTTTCCAGTCGTACAATGCCAATTTTTATAAAATGTATAATTTGCTGTGTTTCAGTGGAAAAAGAAAAAAAAACAGAGCCAAATGTCTCTACACAACGTGGTGCTGCACATCAGGGAAACAGCGAAGAATCGAAGGAAATGGGTTCTCTCTGCACACACTTCCCTCTCTTCCCAGAGACGCCTCCCCTCGGTCCAGCAGGCCCTTTTCTGCCTCTCCCATCTGGAGTCATCCCCACGGGCAGTGGCCCCAACCACGGCCCGGGAATCTGGGCAGGTGCATGGGTGGTGTCTTCTCCAGGAACCCCTCCACATCCCTGCAAACACCCCAGATGCTCAGGAAAACCGACGCTCAGAGGAACCACACCGAGAACTGGGAATGCAGAAATGGAGGGGACGTGGGCCCCCCTCAGTGAGTGAACCGCCCAGCGGGTTCTGACATTCGTCTAAACATCCTATAAACAAACGCATCCTGGGGAGGTGCTCCAGCAGAGGCAGATGCCAAGGGCCATGCCCAGAAGATGGAAAACAAGCCCTCAGCAGATTCACTGATGCCCTGTTCACAGCAGCGTTCGATTCACCTTCGCAGGAAGGCAGAAGCGAGCCAGTGTCCAACGAATGATGAACAGATAAACAAAGCTTGCCTCATCCACACAATGGGACATTATTCGGCCTCAGACAGGAAGTTAGTTCTGACACCTGCCAGGACACACATGAACCTGGAGGACACTGCATGACGTGAAGTACGTCAGTCCCAAAAGGACCAATACTGTGCGACTCCACTTCTATGAGGGAGCTCGGGCAGCGGAAATCAGAGAGGAGAAGGTGCTGCCTTCTACCAACGGGGAGGGAGTGCTGAACGGGGACGGAGTTTCAGTTTGGGAAGATGAGAAAGCTCTGGAGATGATGATGGTGATGGTGGCAGGACAGTGCACTTCACAATTGTTAAGATGGTATGTTTAAAATTAAAAATTTTATCATCATAAAAAATTGGAGGGGCCAGGTGTGATGGCTCAGGCCTGTAACCCCAGCACTGTGGGAGGGTGAGGCAGGAGGGTCACTTGAGTCCAGGAGTTTGAGACAAGCATGGGCAACACAGTGAGACCTCATCTCGGCTAAAAATAAAAAATTAGCTGGGTGGGCGGGCGTCACCTGTAACCCCAGCTACTTGGGAGTCTGAGGTGGGAAGATCACTTAAGCCCAGGAGGTTGAAGCTGCTGTGAGCTGTGGTGGCACCACTGTATTCCAGTCTGGATGACAGAGCAAGACCCTGTCTCCAAAAACAAAACAAAACAAAAATAAAAGAAAGTGAAGCTTCAGAAAGGAAGGCACGAGGTGTCTAATACAGTGGAGACCTGAGGCAGGCAGGCACTCAGCGGCCAAGACTCACACAAGCCCAGCTGAGCCTGGGAAACACAGGGACATCACACACAGGTGACACCGGGGAGACATCCCAGCTGAACACGGCCAGCAACCAGGGACTGGGCAGTGGCGACAAACACCACACACGAGGAAGACAGGTCAAGCAGGGTGCCCGACACCATGAAATGACTGCAACCGTCTCTCCAACTACAGCTTAGAAGCAGAAACAGCAAAGGAGTTTTAGCCAGATGTTTCCAGAGCCTCCTCTGACACTTTTACCAAGACGGGGCCCATCAAACCTAAGGGTTCAAGGTCAGTCATGTCCTTGAGGGTGAAGGCACTGGAGCTAAACCCACCAGAAAGCCACAGAGGCAGTCACATGGAGCCTCTTCTCAGTGACGCTGGGTACTGTCACCCAACATGGTCTAGAGATAAACGCCAACCCGCTCCACTCCTGCTAACTGTAAATGTCAACAGCCAGTTTGCTTTCTATTTTATTGATTTAATCTCCCTATCTACCTATCTATCTTCTGTCTATTTAGAAACAGGGTCTCGCTCTGTTGCCCAGGCTGGAGTGCAGGGGCACGATCATAGGTCATTGCGGCCTTGAACTCCTGGGCTCAAGCTATTCTCCTGTCTCAGCCTCCTGAGTAGCTGGGACTACAGGTGTGCACCATCACGTCTGGCTAATTTTCTTATTTTTGGTAGACACAGGGTCTCGCTATGTTGTCCAAACTGATCTTGAACTCCTGGGCTCAAGTGATCCTCCTCAGCCTCCTGAGTAGCTAGGTTTACAGATGTGTGCCACCACACCCTTTTTTTTGTAGAGGTGAGGTCCTTGCTACCTTGCCCAAGCTGGTCTTGAACTTCTGGGCTCAAGTGATCTTCCCACCCCAGCCTCCCAAAGTGCCAGGATTGCAGGCATGAGCCACCATGCCCAGCCTTAACAGCCATAATGTGTTCATTAATATTTATTTATATATTTATTTATTTATTTATTTTGAGAAGGAGTCTCACTCTGTCACCCAGGCTAGA
Organism: Theropithecus gelada; assembly: GCF_003255815.1. Lineage (NCBI taxonomy): Eukaryota > Metazoa > Chordata > Mammalia > Primates > Cercopithecidae > Theropithecus > Theropithecus gelada. The sequence goes on along the minus strand of NC_037670.1, from coordinate 51,706,642 downwards.
GTGCAGTGTCGCGATCTCAGCTCACTGCAGCCTCTCCATCCTGGGTTCAAGCAATCTTTCCACCTCACAACTCCCGAGTAGCTGGGACTACAGGTGCATACCACCACGCTGGACTAATTTTTTTTTTTTTTTTTGTATTTTTAGTAGAGACAGGGTTTCACCATGTTGGCCAGGTCTCAAATTCCTGACGTCAAGCGATCTTCCTGCCTGCGCCTCCCAAAGTGCTACAATTACCTGCCTGAGTCACCCGCCCAGCCTCAACAGCCATAATATAAACTAGACACTAATGGGAACAGCTGGAGTTAGAACTCCTGCTTCTGTAACTGACCGGTTTACCTCTGACTTGATTTCAAACAGGAAACCCTGAAGATTGACCTTTTCAAGTACAACACTTAACTTTCCCTCTGGAAGGATTCATCGGCTACCGTTTTAAAAATAGACAAGTGCGGACTGACTTCAAGTGCAGGCCCCGCCCTCCTCCTGAGTGGCCAGAGCCCTGGAGGCAGCTCCCACAGCCTCAGCATCCCCTCCCGGCGCCCACGTGCTCAGACAGAGAAACCACAGGAGCTGGCGGGCGGGCAGAGGGGAGATTTTACTCCAGCATTCCCTTCCACGTTTCGTATTAAATATCTGAAATATATTAATCTTAAAAAACAATATCGACACAGTACTCAATGGATAGAGGCAGTGGAGTAAACAAGAAGCCCAGATTGCAACATCGTAGGCCATAAAAAAACTGGAGTGCGACTGCGGCAGGTTCCGGGCACGCGGGGAAGGGCGCTGCGGAAGCTTTTAGTCTCGGAGGAGGTTTTCGGGCTTGGGGTAGCCGAAGAGAACAAAGTCGGCCTCGTAGAGTTTGTACAGCTGCTGCCTCCAGGCCAGGGGGATCTTGGCGAACCAGTCCTCCTCCCAGCTGCTGGCGGTCCTGTTCCGGTAGCTCGGGGGGAAGCGGAGGTGCCGGTCCACCTGGAGCAGCTGCAGCAGCTGCGCGGCGTCCTCGTCCAGCGTCTCCAGCTTCCCCACGAAGTCGTAGTCGATCTGGCACGGGTGGCAGAGGCGGTACACCTGCCGCCAGTGCTCGTTGAAGGGCGCCAGCTTCTCCGTGTGCGGGTCCAGCAGGTACTGGATGAAGTTGGCGAAGGACACCTTGAGGCCGGCGCGGAAGGCCTCGCGCGCCGAGGCGGGCAGGCTGGTGTGGTTGGCGTACAGCCGCAGCATGGGCACGGCGAACTTGCGGTAGAACTCCTCGTTCTCCAGCTCGAACTTGCTGCGGAAGGCAGAGATGAGGCGCACGAAGGGGTCGCGCACGAAGAGGAACTTGGTGTACTTCTTGAGCTTGACCTTCATGAGGTGGCGGGAGAGCTTCCCGTAGCGGCGCCAGAACTTGTTGAAGGTCAGGTGCGCGCTGGCGTTGTGCACGTGCTCGCGGGGGATGCGCAGCGGGTCGCGGTAGGGCACGCCGCGGTGCAGCAGGCTCCCGCTCAGCACGATCATCACGCGCTTCCAGTTGGTGCAGGCCACCTTGGGCACGTAGCAGTAGATGGCGCCGTGCCGGTCGTCCACGATCAGGTGGCTCAGCTCCGAGTTGGGGATGTCGTCGAACGCGCGCTCCTTGGTGGGGAAGGCCAGGCTGGAGTTGGCGCAGAAGCCCCGCAGCAGGCTCCTCCGCTCCGCCTGCTGCCGGCCCTGGTCAGGGCTGCGCCGGGCATCGCGCGGGGACCAGTCGTAGCCTCTCACGCTCTCCTCCATGCTCCCCGGCGCGGGTGGCTGCTCCGTCTCCTTTCTGGGAAGGTCACTCTGCTTCACGCTGGCACCGAGAAACTTGTCCAGAAACTCGTCGACGTCGGAGTCGGCCGTGAGCTCCCTGTCCCTGTCCGGCCCGGGCGTGGGCAGCGGCGGCCCGGCGTGCGGCCTGGAGAAGGACGTGTGCAGGTAGAAGTGCGCGGCGCCCGCGCTGTCCCAGTACACGATGATCAGCAGGATCATGAACGCCGACCCCAGTACCAGCCACAGCCGGAACAGCCGGGCCTTGGTCATCCTGCCCCGGGCGGGCCGGGCCCTCTCCGGGCCTCTCACTTCAGCTTCCTGCAGAGCCGGGGCATCCTGCTGGGAACCTGCAGAGGCAGTGACGCACTAGTTAATGACTGAGGTGTCCTGGGGCTCCTACTCCTGCCTTCTCATCAGTGGGGGACTCGGGCCCAGAGGAGCAGGAGCTCCTGATATCAGGAGCACTGATATCAGCTCGCCCTCCAGAGGGGCTGGAGGCTGAGGTCAGCAGTGCAGGGAGTCTACACATCCATGTGGCCGAGCACCAATAATGACCCTGGACACCAAGGCTCAGGTACTTCCCTGGCTGGCAGTACTCCACACGGGCTGACACTCACCACCACTGGGAAAGTAATGCTGCTCACAACTCCCGAGGAGAGGACGCCTCCCATGGAGTGGAGACCAGCTCCAGGTGTGAGCCCCCCTGGACTCTGCCCTCTGCAACTCTTCCCAAGGCTGATTTTTTTTTTTTTTTTTTTTTTTTTTGAGACAGTCTCGCTCTGTGGCCCAGGCTGGAGTGCAGTGGCATGATCTCAGCTCACTGCAAGCTCCACCTCCCAGGTTCACGCCATTCTCCTGCCAAGGTTGATTTTAATCTTCGAATCCATCTCCTTTTCCTATAATAAACCATAACCACAAGAGTAACTGCGATCAGGGAGCTCTGTAATCTTTCCAGCAAATCATCAAACCCGACAGTGGTCTCAGGGACGCCTGCATTTGCTATTGGTGTCATAAGTAAGAGGGGTCTTGGGAACCATTCTGTAACTTCACAGTGACCCAACAACAGGAAAATTGTTTTGGCAACACCCACTTTACTTAAGTCGAATGCCAATGGAAAAACTGCACCCCACAGCTTCATCAGGGCCACACTGAGAGCTGACCTTCCACACCACCCTGGCTTCCCAAAAGTAGGTGGCACATTCCCATTCCCCTGCCAGGCACCAGGGGGTTTTGGTGGGGCTGAGGTGGGGGCTGATCCCCCTTCCGCTGCCCATGGAAGTAGAGGTGCTCCCTCTGTCCGTCCCACCAGGGTACTGTCAGTGTGGTCCTGCAGGGAGCTAAGCCTTGACCCCACCTGGCATCCACAAGGTGGAAGGAGATGGTGTGAGGCAGGGGAGTCCACACTCTGACTCCCTCTCCCCTGGCCAGGTCAGGGCCCAGTGGGAGGTGAACTCCAACTCTACCCCACCCCTACCTGGCACCCATGACATGGCGTGAGGTGGTTAGAGGAGGGGCAAGTTGGCCCTCTACTTTCTCACCTCCTCTCTCCTGGGAATGGAAAACATTAATCATGCAAACATTAATGAAAAGAAAGCAGGAGTGGCTATCTTTAATACCAGATGAAGCAAACTTCAGAAGGAAGGAAACTACTAGAGACAAAGGGACATTACATAATGACAAATAGTTCAATCCCCAGGAAGACATAATAATCCCAAACGTGTATGCACCAAACAACAGAGCCTCGGCCGGGCACAGTGGCTCAAGCCTGTAATCCCAGCACTTTGGGAGGCTGAGACGGGCGGATCACGAGGTCAGGAGATCGAGACCATCCTGGCTAACATGGTGAAAACCTGTCTCTACTAAAAAATACAAAAAAAACTAGCCGCTGGGCGCGGTGGCTCACGCCTGTAATCCCAGCACTTTGGGAGGCCGAGGCGGGCGGATCACGAGGTCAGGAGATCAAGACCATGCTGGCTAACATGGTGAAACCCCGTCTCTACTAAAAATGCAAAAAATTAGCCGGGCGAGGCGGCGGGCGCCTGTAGTCCCAGCTACTCGGGAGGCTGAGGCAGGAATATGGCGTGAACCCGGGAGGCGGAGCTTGCAGTGAGCCGAGATCGCGCCACTGCACTCCAGCCTGGGTGACTAAGCGAGACTCTCTCAAAAAAAAAAAAAAAAAAAAAAAAAAAAC
>NC_037670.1:51687397-51702585 GCF_003255815.1 Theropithecus gelada | reverse complement strand
TAAAAAAAAAAAAAAAAAAAAAAAAAAACTAGCCAGGCGAGGTGGCGGCGGGGTGCCTGTAGTCCCACCTACTCGGGAGGCTGAGGCAGGAGAATGGCATAAACCCAGGAGGCAGAGTTTGCAGTGAGCCGAGATCTGGCCACTGCACTCCAGCATGGGCGACAGAGCGAGACTCCGTCTCAAAAAACACAAAACAACAACAACAACAAAAAAACCAGAGCTTCAAAAACAAAAAGCAAAAATCGATAGAGCTAAAGAATAGACAAATCCACAGTTATGGCTGGAGACTTCAACACTTCACTCTTGATAACTGCAAAACTACTAGGCAGAAAATCAGCAAGGATACAGAAGAAGTCAACACCAGCAACCAACAGGGCCTAACTGACATACGTGGAACACTCACCTACAAGAGAACATAGTTTTTTCTAAGTGTCCACAAAACATTCACCATGGCAGACCAAACCTCAACTAATTTAAAAGAATTGAAATCTTGACAGGGCACGGTGGCTCACACCTGTAATCCCAGCACTTCAGGAGGCTGAGGCAGGTGGATCACTTGAGATCAGGAGTTGGAGACCAGCGTGGCCAACATGGTGAAACCCTGTCTGTACTAAAAATACAAAATTTAGGCTGGGTGCGGTGGCTCATGCCTGTAATCCCAGCACTTTGGGAGGCTGAGGCAGGTGGATCACCCGAGGTCAGGAGTTCAAGACCAGCCTGGCCAACATGGTGAAACCCCGTCTCTACAAAAAAAAAAAATGCAAAAATTAGCTGGGCATGGTGGCAGGTGCCTGTAATCCCAGCTACTCAGGAGACTGAGGCAGGAGAATCGCTTGAACCCAGGAGGCAAAGGTTGCAGAGAGCCGAGATTGCACCACTGCACTCCAGCCTGGGTGACTGAGCGAGACTCCATCTCAAAAAAAATAAATAAATAAAAATGAATAAATAAATAAAAATAAAAGAATTGAAATATTTCAAGAGTTTTCTAGCTATAAAGGAATAAAACTAGAAATCAGTAACAGAAAAGACAACAGGAAAATCCACAAACACAAATTCCTGGAAAATAAATGACACACTTCTAAATAATGGCAAAGGAAAAATTTAAAGTACATAGAACAGAATGAGGATGAAAATACAACATATGTTATAGTCACTGTGGTGCCAAGAGCATTAGAAAGCAGAAGAGGCCGGGCACGGTGGCTCTCATCTGTAATCCTAGCACTTTGGGAAGCAGAGGCGAGAGGATGCCTTGAGCCCAGGAGTCCAAGACCAGCCTGAGCAACATGGCAAAACCCCATCTCTATAAAAAATGCAAAAATCTGCCACGCATGGTGGCGTGTACCTGTAGTCCTAGCTACTCTGGAGGCTGAGGCAGGAGGATCACTTGAGCCCAGGAGGTCAAGGCTGCAGTGAGCTGAGATCGTGCCACTGCCCTCCAGCCTTGGTCTTGGCAAGACCAAGACCCTGTCTCAAAAGAAAAAAGAAAAAAAAAAAAACTAACCAACCAACAAAAAAAACCCACGAATTATCTTTATCAAGAACAAGACAAGGAGCCGGGCGCGGTGGCTCACGCCTGTAATCCCAGCACTTTGGGAGGCCGAGGCGGGCGGATCACAAGGTCAGGAGATCGAGACCACAGTGAAACCTCGTCTCTACTAAAAATACAAAAAATTAGCCGGGCGCAGTTGTGGGCGCCTGTAGTCCCAGCTACTCGGGAGGCTGAGGCAGGAGAATGGCGGGAACCCGGGAGGCGGAGCTTGCAGTGAGCTGAGATCCGGCCACTGCACTCCAGCCTGGGCGACAGAGCGAGACTCCGTCTCAAAAAAAAAAAAAAAAAAAAAAAAGAACAAGACAAGGAATGAAATTATAGATCTTGCAGCCATTGAAAGGATAAGGAACTACTACAAAAAATTTTATGCCCACAAATTTAGCAACTTAGATGAAACAGACCAATTCCTTGACAACCACAAACTACCAAAATGAATAATCCTATACTAATTAAAGAAACTAAATTTGTAATGTAAAAGCGCCTTAAAAAGAAATCTCTGGGCCCAGATGGTTTCACTGAAGAATTCTATCAAACACTCAAAGAATAACAACATCAATTTTATACAATCTCTTACAGAAAGGAGAAGAGAGACACGTCCAACTCATCATTCTAATACCCAAACCAGTGAAAACCAGTACCAAAAAAAAAAAAAAAAAAAAGACGCTGGGCGCAGTGGCTCCTGCTTGTAATCCTAACACTTTGGGAGGCCGAGGCAGGTGGAACGCCTGAAGTCAAGGAGTTCAAGACCAGCCTGGCCAACATGGCAAAACTCCGTCTTGTAGGGAGACCCCCTGAAACTATTGCTACGGAATAAAAGATGAAATGCCCCTGATTATTGTAAATACAAAATTGCATGCAGGACTGTGTAAAGACAATGCCAGGCTGGGCTGCCAGAATGAGCCAACAGCATGTGATTTGCTTCCCCCTGCAGAGAGCCTATGAACGGACGTGCAGTCAGGGAGGTTTTCACATCACCAAGACTCCTATCCCAGAAAAGCAGATGTTCATAGCTCTGGGAATGGATGCGACCCTTGAAGGGAGCCTATAAACGGACGTGTGTCCATATGGATGAGATAAATGCCCTCATCTTGCCATGGCTCTTCTAGGCCTCTTTAGGGTTAAGGCATACTCCCTTCTGAGAATTTCTGGTCTAAGCTGTTGTCTAGCTTCATGTGCTGTTTCTATGGATTGTTGGTAACCAGCTTTTGCTGCAACTGTTACTGCTGATTAATATCTTGCTAATCATAGGCTATGGAAAGACTGTGTTTCTGTTTTAAGGCTCTGTTAGAAATTACTGATGCACACACTATATTGTAAATTCTTATCTCTTTATACTGTACTTCTGCATACAGCTGTTACGTTAAAGAATTGGTTCATCCCCATGTGACCATCTCACCTCATAATCAAATGACCCTAAATCCCTCACTAACCTACCCCCGCCCTCACTAAACTTAATAATAAAGGCTGGTATGTCCAGTGCATTGTTGGCACCGTGCGACCAGAAGGTGGTGACCCCCCTGGACCCAGCTTTCACTATCTTGTGTCTGTTATTTCTCAACCTGCTGATTTGCCTGGGAACAAAGAAAGAGCCCCGTTGCACTGCGGGCTGCTGGCCAGATCCTGCAATGCCGTCTCTACTAAAACATACAAAAAATTAGCTGGGCGTGGTGGTGGATGCCTGTAATCCCAGCTACTCGGGAGGCTGAGGCAGGAAAATCGCTTGAACCCGGGAAGTGGAGCTTGCAGTGAGCCGAGATCGTGCCACTGCACTCCAGCCTGGGCGACGGAGCGAGACTCCGTCTCAAAAAAAAAAGGAGAAAGCTACAGGCCATTATCACTTATGAACTTGGATGCAAAAATGCTCAAAATATTAATACACCAAATCCAGCAGTGTATAAAAAGAACCATGACATAGTGGCTCACGCCTGTAATCCCAACACTTTGGGAAGCCGAGGCAGGCAGATCACGAGGTCAGGAGATGGAAACACGGTGAAACTCCGCCTCTACTAAAAATACAAAAAATTAGCTGGGCGTGGTGGTGGGCTCCTGTAGTCCCAGCTACTGGGGAGGCTGAGGCAGGAGAATCACTGGAATCCAGGAGGTGGTGGTTGCAGTGAGCCAAGATCGTGCCACTGCATTCCAGCCTGGGTGACAGAGTGAGACTCTGTCTCAAAAAACAAAAAACAAACAAACAAAAAAGAATCATGGCATGACCAAGTAGGGTGTGCAAGAATGGCTCAACATTCAAAAATCAACCATGCAATCTATCATATTAACAAGCTAAAAAATAAACTCCTACAGGAAGCAACAACAAAACCCATATCCATTCACTATGAACACTCTCAGCAAACTTAGAAAGGAGGATATCCTCAACTTGATAGGGCATCTACAGAACCCTACAGCTTTACCCTTTTTCTGTCATCTCTGTGCGGGGGGTGGAATGGGAGGCCCAAACTGTGTTGAACTTTTCGTCCTCAAACAAATGTGTTAACTTTTTTTTTTTCTCCGAGACAGAGCCTTGCTCTGTCGCCTAAGCTGGAGTACAGTGGCACAATCACAGCTCAGTGCAGCCTTGACCTCCTGGGTTCAAGTGATCCTCCCTCTCAGCCTTCCAAGTAGCTGGGACTGCAGATACACAGCACTGGGCCCAGCTAATTTTTAAAAATGTTTTACAGAGCTGTGGTCTCACCATGTTACCCTGGCTGGTCTTGAACTCCTGGGCTCAAGCAGTCTGGCCACCTCAGCCTCACAAAGTGCTACGACTTTTTAAACTGAGTATTTTTTCATTTGTATGTCTCTCTCTCTCATTTTTTTTCTTTTGTGAGACAGAGTCTTGCTCTGTCACCCAGGCTGGAGTGCAGTGGCACGATCTCAGCTCACTGCAACCTCCGCCTCCCGGGTTCACGCCATTCTCCTGCGTCAGCCTCCTGAGCAGATGGGATGACAGGTGCCCTCCCTGACACCTGGCCAATTTTTGTATTTTTAGTAGAGACCGGGCTTCACCATGTTGACCAGGCTGGTCTCGAACTCCTGACCTCAAGTGATTCACCTGCCTCAGCCTCCTAAGTGCTGGGATTGCAGGCGTGAGCCACCGCGCCTGGCCTGTATGTCTCTCCTATCGTTCTTGTATGTTACATTTTTTAGTATTAGCAACAATCTGCGTGAAAACAAAAACAAACAAAAAAAAACCTCACAGCTAACCTCATATTTAAGGGTGCAAAAGGGAGTACCTTACCTCTAAGACCATGACAAGGCGAGGACGTCTGTCTGCCTGCCCCTGCCTCGTCATCAGTAGACACCTACTCATCCCCAGCTCAGCAAAGCCTTTCCCAACTGGTCAGATCCCAGACTATGCAGTCTCCGTCGATCCCGTCGGTAACTGTGTACTTATTTGGGGTGTGCATTTTTAATTAGTCCCGCTCTCGCTCACACAGCCGGGGAGGGTGGGCTCCGTCTGGTTGTGCTCACCACATGCAGGCACATGGTAGGGTGCAGTCAATACTGGGTGAATGTCAGGCTCAGAGGCCCCCATCACATCAGCCTGGCTCTGAAGCCCCTTGTGACCAAGCCCCTGACGTTCCATATCAGGAACTCTCCTGGGGTATCCCTGGGCCACCTTCCTGCCTTGGCTTCTTGCTAAGGACATTGGTTCCATTACAGAAATGAGTCCCAGCCTCTGAATATTTGTCCCCACAGCCAGCTGTGCTCTTCTCACTGCCAGTCCCTCTGCACAGTGCCCATCTACCTACTTCCATCCTGGACTACACAGGTCCCCAGAGAGGCCCCGCTGATCGAGGGAACCCCGTGGTCCCCAGCCTGTCTCTCCCTCCAGCCTCCTGCCAGGCCCTTCCCCCAGAGGGTCTAACCCCTGACCCCGGGCACCTCTGCCGCCGCCACCAGAGTGCAGGCTCCCCCAGAATCTGCATTCAGAAGATAACAGCCTGGAAAGACAAAAAGTAAAGCTGAAGATAAATAAGAGATGGAAATGTATACTGGGAGAAGTGGTAGGTTCTCCACCCAAAAACACAAAGATCAAATAGGGAGGGAGAAGACCTGCAAGTTGGATACAACAGGAAAAAGGGACAAGCAGTGCTATTTTGCATTTGAACACACACACAACTGCAGATGTGGGCCCCCTGCACCTGCCCCGTGTGTGGGCCTTACAGGTGACTCACCACCTGTGCGCACAATGCTCCTGAGCCCTCAGCCACATTCAGAAACAATGGCGGCCACAGGGCATGGATCCCCAGAGGCACCCGCCTCTGCCAGAGGCCAGATCCTGTTTCTTTCTTTCTAGATGTTTGAGCAGGGGCATCTCATAGCCCCGTTCATGGGTGGAGGGTAAAAGGTGAACATAAAATGCATCCATGTTCAGTGGCTGTGACCTGGCAGTCTGGGGTTTCTGGAAGAGCCCAACAGTCTGGACCCCTCTCTCCTGACACTCACCCTTGTCTGCACTGTGGTTGTGTCCACACCTGTCTTCACCCACATGCTGACTAAGCGCAGTCCTCACTGGGGTGGGGGATTTTGTTTGTTTTTTTGAAACGGAGTCTTGCTCTTGTTGTCTAGGCTGGAGGGCAGTGGCACAATCTCGGCTCACTGCAACCTCCGCCTCCCGGGTTCCAGTGATTCTCCTGCCTCAGCCTCCTGAGTAGCTGGGATTACAGGCATGTGCCACCATGCCCGGCTAATTTTTGTATTTTTAGTGGAGATGGGGTTTCACCATGTTGGCCAGGCTGGTCTTGAACTCCTGACCTCAGGTGATCCGCCTGCCTTGGCCTCCCAAAGTGCTGGGATTACAGGTGTGAGCCACCATGCCCGGCCTGGAGCAGGGTCTTGCCTTCTCTTCCCACTCCTCCACGGGGGCACCCTGATTACAGCAGGCTCTAGCCAGCGCTCAGTGTCTCTTTTCCCATAGCACCTTGTGGAAGGGGAGCGCTGGGGGAGCTGGGGTTGCTCAGGACGAGAAGCATTTCTGTTGGTGCCTCCAACTCTTGAAGGGCTATCACAGAGGAGGGGAGCAGGCTTGTCCTCTGCAGCTTCAGAAGACAACTCTCGGACACCAGGGTCAGCCCAGTGAACCAACAGATACGCTAATGAGTTAAGTGGCCAAAACCCATAGTGAGATCTCTATTCCTGGGCACATCTGAGCACAAACAGGCGGATTGCCCCTGGGAGTCTTCTAGGGCAGAGTCTCGCACTGGGGGACCCTCTTGGACTTCTCCCAGCGTTAGCTTCTTGGAGTTTATATGCCTTACACGCACTGGACTAGACTCTAAAAGACACTGGGCCTGGCCCTTCACAGATTCTCATTAAATGAACCTCAAAGTTCATGAGGTTGAAATGCGGCTGCACTCTCCATCCACCTCTGCAACTTCTGTGGACTCTTAATTCATGTTCTTTCTTTATATTCTTTAGAGTCAGGGTCTCACCCTGTTGCCCAGACTACAGTGCAGTGGCATGATCATGGCTCACTGCAGCCCCAACTTCCTGGCTTGTCCCAAGAAGCTGGGGCCATGGGTGCACACCACCACACCTGGCTCATTTTAAAAATTCTTTTGTAGAGACAGGATCTCCCTATGTTGCCCAGGCTGCTCTTGAACTCCTGGGATCAGGTGATCTTCCCACCACAGCCTTCCAAAGTGTCAGGATTACAGGCGTGAGCCATTGTGCCCAGTCTTCGTTAATCAATTAATTTTGAAATACAGTCTTGCGCTGTTGCCCGGGCTGGAGAGCAGTGCTGCAATCTTGGCTCACTGCAGCCTTGACCTCCCAGGAACCTCAGTTCCCCAAGTAGCTGGGACCATAGGCGTGTGCCACCTTGCCCAGCTAATTTTTGTATTTTGGGTAGAGACGGTGTCTTGCCATGTTGCCCAGGCTGGTCTTGAACTCCTGGGCTCACGTGATTTACCTGCCTCTGCTTCTGGCATGAGCCGCCGCGCCTGGCTTCTTAACTCATGTTTTCAATGGCAAGAGTAATAAGGTAAGTCATAGTGAAAAGGTCGGTGCACAGAGGGTGTTGGGCTTCCACATGAAAGGGGCTGGCATGATTCTCAGACAGAGAAAAGGACGCCCTCTGCCTACTGCCCCCTTCACCCAGTGCTTCCTGGACCCGATGAAGGCAGAGAAGCTCAGCATCCAGCGGACTCCAACCTGGAGGGGCAGATCACGCCTCCTCCCGCCCTGCGGCCTGCAGTGCACCAGCGTCACGCACAGCTAATACATGTGTCAAACCCGAGAAAGGCAATGACCCGCTACAGAAATCACGAAAACACGAGGATCAGAGGGCCTGCTGCTGTCTCTCCATGGCCCCCGCCGCATTCCCCGCCTGCCCTCCCGGTGTGTTCAGGGTGTGAGTGGGACGAGAACAAGCAGGCCTGTACCAGCTTCAGTACCCTCTGAACGGTTAGAACCACACGATGTTACAGCCTATTTTTTTACTTTTTTTTATTTTTTTTGAGACGGAGTCTTGTTCTGTCGCCCAGGCTGGACTGCAGTGGTGAGACCTTGGCTCAGTACAGCCTCTACCTCCCAGGTTCAAGGGATTCTCAGGCCTCAGCCTCCCAAATAGTTGGAACCACAGGCACGCATCATGCCCGGCTAATTTTTATATTTTTAGTAGAGAGGGGCTTTCTCCATGTTGCCCAGGCTGGTCTCGAACTCCTGGCCTCGAGCGATCCAAGTGCCTCGGCCTCCCAAAGTGCTGGAATGACAGGCATGAGCCACTGCAGCCTTTTTTTTTTTTTTTTTTTTTTTTAAAGTGCTGGAATGACAGGCATGAGCCACTGCAGCCTTTTTTTTTTTTTTTTTTTTTTTTTTTGAGACAGAGTCTCGCTCTGTCGCCCAGGCTGGAGTGCAGTGGCTGGATCTCAGCTCACTGCAAGCTCCGCCTCCTGGGTTCACGCCATTCTCCTGCCTCAGCCTCCCGAGTAGCTGGGACTACAGGCGCCCGCCACCTCGCCCGGCTAGTTTTTTGTATTTTTTAGTAGAGACGGGGTTTCACTGTGTTAGCCAGGATGGTCTCGATCTCCTGACCTCGTGATCCGCCTGTCTCGGCCTCCCAAAGTGCTGGGATTACAGGCTTGAGCCACCGCGCCCGGCCCCTGCAGCCTATTTTTAAAACTAGATCCTAAGTACCTGTGCTGTCCAAGTTTTCAGGACCACCCCTCTCAAGGATGTGTAACAATCAACAGTTTCTTGAGATGACAGTGAATGAAACCACATTTAAAAAAAAAAAAAAGGTTTTCTGAAGGCTAAGAAAGTAGCAAAGTGGGGCCGCACACTGTGGCTCTCGCCTGTAATCCCAGCACTTTGGGAAGCCAAGGCAGACGGATCACAAAGTTCGAGACCAGCCTGGCCAACATGGTGAAACCCCGTCTCTACCAAAAATACAAAAATTAGCTGGGTGTGGTGGCGCGCGCCTGTGGTCCCAGCTACAGGAGAGGCCTCAGCCTCTCTGTACGCAGGAGAATCACCTGAACCCGGGAGTCGGAGGTTGCAGTGAGCCGAGATCACACCACTGTACTCCAGCCTGGTGACGGAGCAACACTCCATCTAAAAAAAAGAGGCTGGGCGCAGTGGCTCACGCTTGTAATCCCAGCACTTTGGGAGGCTGAGGCGGGTGGATCACCTGAGGTCGGGAGTTTGAGACCAGCCTAACCAACATGGTGAAACCGTCTCTACTAAAAATACAAAATTAGCTGGGCGTGGTGGCGCATGCCTGTAATCCCAGCTACTCCGGAGGCTGAGGCAGAAGAATCACTTGAACAAGGGAGGCGGAGGGTGCAGTGAGCCGAGATCGTGCCATTGCACTCCAGCCTGGGCGACAAGAGAGAAATTCCATCTAAAAGAAAGAAAAGAAAGGAAAGAAAGGAAAGAAAGGAAAGAAAGGAAAGAAAGGAAAGAAAGGAAGAAAGAAAGAAAGGAAGAAAGGAAGAAAGGAAGAAAGGAAGAAAGAAAGAAAGAAAGAAAGAAAGAAAGAAAGAAAGAAAGAAAGAAAGAAAGAAAGAAAGAAAGAAAAGAAAAGAAAAGAAAAGAAAGAGAAAGTAGCAAAGGGGAAAAGTTAACATGTCAAACAATTTGAGAGGGAAGTTGCCAATTAAGATGAAGACTAACGAGGAGAGTGAAGCTTCAGGACGCTCAGTTACATCGCTGACATAGGCAGACGCCAGAGGCCAGGGATGCTGCCGCCGTTCACGAATTCTGTACGTAAGAACTAGATAAGGGCGTTACTGAGCCAGCCTAAGCACTTCTGCTTATTTTTCAGCAAAGAAGCATTACATACACACAATTGATGCCAGCGACTACATCATTTTATAAAACCTATGACTGGCCGGGCGCAGTGGCTCACGCCTGTAATCCCAGCACTTTGGGAGGCCGAGGCGGGCGGATCACGAGGTCAGGAGATCGAGACCATCCTGGCTAACACGTCTCTACTAAAAAATACAAAAAATTAGCCGGGCGCAGTGGCAGGTGCCTGTAGTCCCAGCTACTCGGGAGGCTGAGGCAGGAGAATGGCATGAACCCGGGAGACGGAGCTTGCAGTGAGCAGAGATTGCGCCACTGCACTCCAGCCTGGGCCACAGAGCCAGACTTCATCTCAAAAAAAAAAAAAAAAAAAAAAACTATGACTTTTTATTGATAACTTAATAAGACTTCAGTTTAATTACAAGGAAAATATTTTAGGATTATAACTATATATTAATAATATATTTTTGGGCCAGGTATGGTGGCTCATGCCTGTAATCCCAGCACTTTGGGAGACTGAGCAGGAAGAACTGCCCAGGAGTTTAAGACCAGCCTGGGCAACATAGCAAGACCCTATCTCTATAAAAAATGTTTAAAAAGGCTGGGTGCAGTGGCTCATGCCTGTAATCCTCGCACTTTGGGAGACCGAGGTGGGCAGATCACTTGAGGTCAGGAGTTTGAGACCAGTCTGGCCAACATGGCAAAACCCGTCTCCACTATAAATATAAAAATTAGCCTGGTGTGGTGGCGCACACTTGTAATCCCAGCTTCTTGACAGGCTGAGATGGAAGGATTATTTGAACCTGGCGGGTGGAGGTTGCAGTGAGCCAAGATTGCGCCATTGCACTCCAGCCTGGGCAACAGAGCGAGACTCCATCTCAAAAGAAAAAAAAAAGTAAAAAAAAAAAAAAACCCAAAAAATTAGCCAGGCATGATAGTGTGTGCCTGTAGCCTCAGCTACTTAGGAGGCTGAGGTGAGAGGATTGCTTGAGTCCAAGAGTTTGAGGCTGCAGTGAGCTATGATGTTGCCACTGCACCCCAGCCTGGGAAACACACTAAGATGCTTCTCTACAAAAAAATGTAAAAAAAAAAAAAAAAAAAAAGAAAAAGAATTAGCGGGACATGGTGGTGTGCACTTACAGTCCCAGCTAGTCAGGAGGCTGAGGCAAGAGGATCACCTGAGCCCAGGAGGTGGAGGTTGCAGTGAGCTGTGATGGCACTACTGCACTCCAGCCTGGGGAACAGAGTGAGACCCCGTCTCAAAAAAAAAAATTAACACAGAATTATAATATCAAATTACCATATGAGGGGCCGGGTGTGATGACTCACGCCTGTAATCCCAGCTACTCAAGGAGGCTGAGGCAGAATTGCTTGAACCCAGGAGGCGGAGGTTTCACTGAGCTGAGATTGTACCAACCACTGCACTCCAGCCTTGGCGACAGAGTGAGACTCTGTCTTAAAAACTATTAACAAAATAAAATTACCATATGATACAGCATTTCCACTTCTGTGTACATACCCAAAATAACTGAAAGCAAGGTTGTTGTTCTTTTCCTGAGACAGGGTCTCACTGTGTTGCCCAGGCTGGGGTGCAGTGGTGCCATCAAACCTCACTGCAGCCTTGAACTCCTGGGCTCAAGCAGCCTCCTGAGTCGCTGAGACTATAGGTGGTTGCCACCATGCCCAGCTAATTTTTTGTAGAGACAGCATCTTGCTATGTTGCCCAGGGTGGTCTTGAATTCCTAGCCTCAAGTGATCCTCCCACCTTGGCCCCCCAAAGTGCTGGGATGACAGGCATGAGCCACAGGACCCAACTTACAGGGTCTTGAAGAGATGCTTCACCCCCATGTCCACAGCAGCATCATTCACAATAGCCAAAAGGTGGAAGGAACCCAAGTGTTCATGAACAGATGAACAGACAAGCAAACTGTGGTCAACCCATGTAGTGGAATATTACTCAGTCTTCCAAAGAAAGGAAATTCTGACATATGCTACAACATGGATGAACCCTGAAGACATTATGCTCAGTGAAATAAGCCAGAAACAAAAGGACCAATATTTCAAGATTCCACTTATATGAGGTTTCCAGGGCAGTTAAATTCCTAGAGACAGAAAGTAGAATGGTAGTTGTGGGGGCAGGGGAGGGGGGGATGGGAAGCTTGTGTTCAATGAGGACAGAGTTTTAGTTCTGCAAGATGAAGAGTTCTGGGGATGGATGGTGATGATTGCTGCAGAGCGACGTCAATGTGCTTAACACCACCAAACTGCATGCTTAAAAATGGTTACAATGGTAATTTTTGTATTTAAAAAAATTTTTTTTTGAGACAGAGTTTTGCTCTTGTTGCCCAGGCTGGAGTGCAGAGATGATCTCGGCTCACTGTAACTTCTGCTTCCTGGGTTCAAGTGATTCTCCTGCCTCAGCCTCCCGAGAAGCTGGGATTACAGGCGCCCGCCACCATACCCGGCTAATTTTTGTATTTTTAGTAGAGACGGGGTTTCACCATGTTGGCCAGGCTGGTCTTGGATTCCTGACCTCAGGGGATCCACCCACCTTGGCCTCTCAAAGTGCTGGGATTACAGGCGTGAGCCACTATGCCCGGCCATTTTTTTTTTTTTTTTTTTTGAGACAGGGTTTCGCTCTGTCATTCAGACTGGAGTGCAGTGGTGTGATCTTGGCTCACTGCAACCTCCCCACTCAAGTGATCCTCCCACTTCAGCCTCCTGAGAAGCTGGGGTTACAGGTGTGCACCACCATGCTTGGCTAATTTTTGTATTTTTAGTAGAGATGGGGTTTCATCATATTGACCAGGATGGTCTTGAACTCCTCGGCTCAAGTGATCCACCTGCCTCGGCCTCCCAAAGTGATGGGAATAAAGGCATGAGCCACTGCGCCCAGCCAAGCTTTAACTTTAAAAGGTGGTTTGGACAACCAGACATGGTGGTTCATGCCTGTGATCTCAGTACTTTGGGAAGCCAAGGCAGGGGGACTGCTTGAGCCAAGGGGCTCAAGACCAGCCTGGTCCACACAGTGAGACCTCATCTCTACAAATAATTTTTAAAATTAGCTGGGCATGATGGCACACACCTGTGGTCCCAGCTACTCTGGAGGCTTAAGTGGGAACATGGCTTGAACCCAGGAGGTCAAGGCTGCAGTAAGCTATGATTGTGCCACCGTACTCCAGCCTGGGTGGCAGGGTGAGACCGCATCTCAAAAAACAAAACCACAGAACAACAGCTTGGACATACCGGAATGTCTGGCCGGGTGACTGACGCGGCTCCGGTCTGAAGCCCACGTGACTCTTGCTACCTTCTGGGCACGAGAGAAGCATTCAGGGAATAGTCTGATAGAACCACTGGGCTGAGCACTGTGGTCACAATCCCACCTGTTTCCAAAACACATCACGGGCAACACTGAACCCATAAAGTAATTTTTCATTAAAAAGAAATAGGACATGATTTCCAAATGCAAATCTCCCACTCTTTCCACAAAAAGCCCCCCATGATTTGAAGCAGAGCACGCAGAGGCATCTCAGATGAACAGACGTATAACTCGCCTGCCGCACACCAACTGGGGGCTCCTGCCTCCAGCAGGGGAACCCACAGAGCCAAGTTTCACCGAGAAGCATCGTCCGCCAGGAAACTGCAGGGGTTGGGGGTGCTTTTCCGCAGGGGCTGTGTCAGATGCCCTCATAAATGGCACTGAAAATTATTAGGTTAGGTTTAAAGGCAAACACTGCGGTTAGGCTGACAGAGCTGCGTCTTAGCTCCGGGTGGGGCTGTTAAATGTTTCTCTGCTCACACACAACATGCAGGGCATGAAGCCAGGGGCAGACTCTGCAGCCCCAGGGAGCAAGCCCATGCCGGCTGCCCACGCAAGGCCACTGGTCCAATCACGCCCTTCTTGCTAACTATGGGCAAAACACTGGGGAAAGAAAAGGCAGCTGGCAGCAGACAGCTGTGGCCTTAGCTTGCTGGTATTCAGCCGTGTGTCACCCTGACGCGACCACGGCCATCCTTGCTCTGGAAGATGCTGCCACGTGGCCAGACCTGTATTAAGTGCCCCAGAAGGGCATTTTCCACATTTTTACAGCAGAACTGACATTATCATACAAAAAGGTCACGTAATACATGGCTAATTTTAAGTGTCAACTGGACTGGACCTTGGGGTACCCAGATATTTGGTTAAGCATACTCTGAGTGTGTCTGTGGGCGTGTTTCTGGAGGAGAGTAACATCCAAATGGGTGGACTGAGATATCAGATGCCCTTCCAGTATGAGAGGGCCTCAACCAGTCCACTGAAGACCTATGTACAACAGAAAGGTGGAATAAGGCCAGGCGTTGTGGCTCATGCCTATAATCCCAGCACTTTGGGAGGCCAAGGCAGGCGGATCAGTTGAGGTAGAAGTTCGAGACCAGCCTGGCCAACATAGTGAAACCCCATCTCTACTAAAAATACAAAAATTAGCTGGGCCTGGTGGCACATGCCTGTAATCCCAGCTACACAGGAGGCTGAGGCAGGAGAATAGCTTGAACCTGGGAGGTCGAGGTTGCAGTGAGCTAAGATCGCACCAGTGTACTCCAGCCTGGGCAACACTGCGAGAC
Organism: Theropithecus gelada; assembly: GCF_003255815.1. Lineage (NCBI taxonomy): Eukaryota > Metazoa > Chordata > Mammalia > Primates > Cercopithecidae > Theropithecus > Theropithecus gelada. Next base: position 51,688,187 of record NC_037670.1, on the reverse strand, counting down.
TCCATCACCAAAAAAAAAAAAAAATTAGACATGGTGACACATGCCTGTAATCCCAACTACTCAGGAGGCTGAGGCAGGAGAATCGCTTGAACCCAGGAAGCAGAGGTTGCAGTGAGCTGAGATTGCGCCACTGCACTCCAGCCTGGCCAACAGAGCGAGACTCTGCCTCAAAAAAAAAAAAAAAAAAAAAAAAAAAGGTGGAGTAAGAAAATCAACTGACTCTGCCTGCCTGTCTTTGAGCTGGGACACTGGTCTTCCGCCTTTGGACTCCATCTCAGACTGGAGTTATACCATTGGCTCTCCAGGGTCTGAATTTCTCAGCCTCCGTAATCATGTGAGCCAATTCCTTATCATCAATCTCTTTGTATACACATTGCAAAAGGAAAATAAAATCTCAGGACCCCAAATTCACCAAGCTAAAGGGAAAGTTATGCTTAGCAACCAAGTCATGCAAAAACAAAACAAAACAAAACAAAAACACGGCCGGGCGCGGTGGCTCAAGCCTGTAATCCCAGCACTTTGGGAGGCCGAGACGGGCGGATCACGAGGTCAGGAGATCGAGACCATCCTGGCTAACACGGTGAAACCCCGTCTCTACTAAAAAAATACAAAAAAAAAACTAGCCGGGCGAGGTGGCGGGCGCCTGTAGTCCCAGCTACTCGGGAGGCTGAGGCAGGAGAATGGCGTGAACCCGGGAGGCGGAGCTTGCAGTGAGCTGAGATCCGGCCACTGCACTCCAGGCTGGGCGACAGAGCGAGACTCCGTCTCAAAAAAAAAAAAAAAAAAAAAA